>NC_071628.1:19763676-20063676 GCF_014839835.1 Dryobates pubescens | reverse complement strand
GCTTGATGCTTTTCACTGCTTAATCAATGTGGAACACAATTGCTAATAGGATGTGCTGTTAAATGCTGAATGCTGCCTGTGGGTTCTGTGGTGTATTCTTGTAGTTGCTTGGAGCTGCTGATCAAGTTTAATTTTGAAAGAGTTGTGGCAGTGTTGCAGTGTTTGTGTTAATTATTGAAAGATTGATTTGTTAATTATTTCAAAACACTGAAATCCTGTTGTTGCATGAAGAATATAAAAATAAGTATCTATTTTGGAAGTTCTCTAAATAATTATTGGAGACTGTTTCTGGGAAGTGGTGTGTATCCGGGTGCTCATCAGTAGCTGTTTTCTGAGATTTATTTTGTAATGAGATGTGAATTATAGCTAAATGTTAAATCATTAATTGTTTGCAATGCTTTACTGCTTGTTGAGTCTGCAGTGGGGAATTCAAAGATAAATCTGACAGTATTAATAAGCAAGCATTATTTTGTTGTTAATTTGAGTTTTTTACCCCCAAAACATTACGGCTGGAGAAGTATTATTCTGAGCGTGCTAATCAATAAGGTCAAGAAAGATTGATTTCAATAGCTGTCACTGTGTTTACAGCACAGATCATACATAGTCATTTATAGAAGTGCATGGTAATTCTCTTGTTAACTTGTGAGTCAAGAAATCAGCAGACACATCTTACATGTCTATGGGCAGTGAAAAGAATCTTGATGGTGTCAGTCATCAACTGGGAGGAGGAGACTGACACTGTTAATTGAATTTCTCTGGAGAGCATAAAAATACACCATAATGTGGAGGGAGGAATGAGGGAGTGGGAACCACACAAGCTGTCAGTGTGTGTGAGCTGATAACATTGATTTACCCTTGCTAATGGCCTGGGTTGAATAAAGAATTGCCCTGAGGGAGGACAGAGTTCACTACAATAGATCCTTGCCACTTACTACAAATTCTTCAGACTCAGTAGTCGTCATGCAAAAGTATTGTAAAATAAAATTGATCCAGAAAAACCTCTTTTCAGTCCTTTTGTGAAGCATTGGGTTTTTCCTTTTTTAAGAGTTTACACTGACTGAAAAATGTATTTATATAGCCTCACCAGGGAAATAAAGTTTTGGTTTACAAACCATGAAAAAAAATTTTCTGAGCTGCTGTTGTAACAGTAAATAAGAAAAACGAATTAAATTTGTCACCAGAAGGAAGGGTTATTCAACTCATTAGAAATTCCATGACTGTTCTAAAATAGCATTAAAGAGCAAATTTCAAACACACAAAAAAAACCCAAAAACCCCCACATATGAAAGATTGGCAGCACTGCCTCACTGGGTTTTGCCTTCGGGTAGAATCAAATCAGACTATCAGTTCCTTTATGGACTTAGTGGTCATCTGTTGTATTTCATAGTTATGAGTAAGGCTTTTTCTCATTTCTGAACTTCTTTTATAATGTGAGAGCATTCTGGGGTGAAGCATGCCTGTGTGATTACTCTGGTCAAACTTGCTTTTGTTTTGCATGCCGTCCTGGTCTGCTGGTCATAAGCAGCTTCTGCACTTGGGGCCAAGAAATTTCACCAATGCAGCAAGAGTTTGTTTAATGTAAACCAAAAGGGATTTATATCAGCATATCCTCTGGCTACTCAGATTTGAGAAATCTGTCTCCTGGGCAAAAGTACATCTTCACCGCTGTCTTTTCTGAAATCCTGGGGTTTTATTGTAGCACCTTACCTGTTTCTACTTAACACAGAATTCCAAGGCTGCTGCTGGTCCCCATACAACACAGCAAAACTGACAGCTTCCACTTTGAATCCAATCCATAGTTTGAGTGCTGGTAAACAAAAGAGGAGTTGCTTTGTTTTGCTTCAAGTGTTTGTTACATCTCCAGACACTTATTGGTATGTCCACATTGGCTGACTTGGATGAAACTCTACAACTGCTATGAGTATTGCAGTTTGTGCCAGAAAAGTATGTTCAGGGAAGCAAGCTGAAGTGCAGGTTTTGAGGATCTGCCATGCAATGTGGTCATTAATGCAGTACAACCAGTGGTTCACATGTATTTTAATTAAATAATTAGAAGAGGTACTCTAAAGTCATAAACCACAATGTCATTCCAGTTTTAAATAGATTTGTACCTCTCAGGTCATGTGTCCTTGCTGGTGACATCAAGCAGGAAGCACAAATCCCTCTCAGTTGTACAGGCCTCCTCTGCTGTCCCCAAGATGTATCTACAATGTGTGCTTCCAGAATGCTGGTTTGGGAGTCTATTCTAGATGATGAAAGGCAGTCCTTGAGTTCAGTGCAAAGTCTCTCATCCTTTCTGGCAGAAACTCTGGAAGGCAGTTGTATTCACTTTCACCTCTGCTTTGTTTAAAAACATATTGAAAAAACAAACCCACACACAGACGCAACAGCAAAATGCACGCAGAGGTTACTGGAACGCCCTGACCTGGTGTTGGCAGGTTGTCATATGGGACTCTTCAAGGTCTTAACAAGATCTGATAATGCTCAGTTTAAGATCTCCCATGAATAGGCCTTTGATGCTAAAAGTAAAACCCACATACTCTGAAAGAAGGCAGAGCTGATGTTTGAAACTGCAGGGCTAAAGCAGCTTTTCTCTTGCAGTTCTTTTGGTTTTGTACATTTTCATTCTTGTATGGACTAATTTACACATCCACTGCTGATGGGAAGTGTGTTTCACATGTGAAAAAAGGTGTGAATTAACTGCTCAGGTTTTACCTGAGCACTGACACAGAAATTTCCTGTGTAGGACCAGTTTATTTAGTGCTTGTAGTACAGGTACAGTTCTATTTGCTTATGCTTACAGTGTTACTTTCCCTTGGTGTATAGAGGTGACATTTACTGATTGAAAAAGGAAACCATTCTGTGCTGCATAGAGGTTGGATGTTAACTGACTGAAGTACATCTGTTTCTAAGGCTAAAAACCTCACCTGGGTCAGAGGTTGCTGCCTCTCATATGGTCACCCTTAGACTTATTGATGGAACATCACTTCCCTGACATTCTTCCTAAAATGTTTTTGTAGGAATATTTTTGTGATCTAGGTTTGAAAAGCCCTACTTTTAAATATTTTTTCTGGGTGATTTTGATAACTCTGGGCTAGGCTGAGATGGCAGACACTATTATTCTGAGGAACATGGCAGGATGCTGTCTTCAGTACAGATGGTGACATGCCACTGAGGGCAGTAGCCCTTTCACCTGGCTCAGCTGCAGCTAAAACACTACAGTGAAATCACTTTAGATAAATTTGTAGAAGCCCTTAATGTGTCTTCCATCCTGACTGGGAGTATGACATGGGGTTTCAATATGATCACAAGAGAACCTCATGATTTTTGGAATCCCAGCAATTAAATCTGCTTAGCTGGGATTATTTTAATGTGATTTTTCTTATCTAGCCTCTATTTTGGAGATCTTCATCACAACATAAGTTAGAAAGTACCTTTAAGTGACGTGACAGATCTGAGGGATCTGCTTCTGGAGAGAGGGCTGCAGCGCAGGGGAAAGATGGAGATTTTACAACGTCTCAGCATAAGCAAATGTTGCAGCTGAAGCTCACACCACTGTCATGAGGCCCAAAGCCCTAACAAGCAAGATGTCACTAGTTCTGATGTTCATAAAACTTACCTAAGATTTTGTACAGTTTTGAGGAGAGCTGTGTCCCTGATCTCCTTCAGACTCTTTACATGCTGGGAGAATCTCAGTAAGCAATAGTGAGTGCAAACTAAAGTAAAACCAAGCCAGAAGAATAGGAGACTTAGTAAGTTGGGCCACAGTACTTGTAGTTACTTAGCAGCTCTCTTCATACAAATCTAAAAGTAGCTGCTTTTCAGTAGGCTAAGTTTCAAGATACTTTTATTACCAATTCAGAATAGTATTCTGGAAACAGATTATTATTTTTTTGGAGGGGAGGGAAAATATGCTCCCTTAGAAAAGGTGTGATTTCATGACTGCAAAATGTATGAATCTGAGCTATTAATTGACTGTAGTGTTTTAATACTTCTTTAAAGAAGGCTCTCAGTGCTCCTGACCTCTAAAACATGCTGAGTGACCATTAGTGGCTTGTTTTCTGTCAGACAGTGTTTTTGGGTTTGTAATTTTCAGATAGCTTTTTCAGCCTCCTGCTTCAGCAGTTGTGATGTCAGTTATTTACATTTCAGTAGAATGTTTGTCGTAGCTTTCAAATACATGGGGACTGTAGACAGACAGTGTTTATCCCATTGTAAAGACTGTCAGGCCCTGTATTTATGTTTTATTCTCTAAACTGTCAGGCCCATTGGGTATGGTGACCACAGCCAGTGTGAAGATTAATAGGCCAGTTTTTGGGAGGCATACTGAATTCCCTGGCTGGCTACTCATGGTTTCCTCCCTCCCCCCCAGTAATACAAACTCTGAATCATCAGGAACTGAAACAATGAAATGAAGAACTATTGAGGGCCTGAGGTATGGGACAAAAGCAATGTTAAATGGAATGTGTGTAAGCTTCTTTTGTACCCTTCATAAAAAATTTCTTCCCAAGTCTCTATGGAGATTTAAAGTTGTCCCATGTGTATATAAATATACATTATGTATATATTTTAGAAGCAAATATTCTATGCTGTAAATACTCAGTGCTTACTTTTCAGTCCATTTATGAATACAGTGGGAATTGTGATTCCCAAACTTCTATGCATTTAATCTGGTTGCTGCAAAGGTTTGTGAAGCTGCCTGAAGCACCTGGGTGGCTGCCTGCTTCTGGTCTAGCAGAGTAGTGTAGCCATCAAAGAGGATTGTAGAACACTCAGTATGATGGCTGGATTTTTTTTTTTTTAATTTGTTTTTAACTTTTTTTTAGAGTACAAGACCAGTTGAAAGGTAATAATGTATCAGGCTTTTCTTAAGTGGCTAGTGATGAAAACCGAACTGAACGTGGTACTGCTGCACATAATCATTGTTGCTTTGAATGAGTATTAGACACGATGCTGTAATTTGATATTGAACTTTTGGAAGTTTGAATTTGTAAGCTAAACAAGAGTGACTTAAATAAGGGGGGCATCTTATGGAAAAATCAGGCTAGCTGTAAAGCACACAAGCCAGTGCTTGAGCTGTGTGGCTTTTATTTAATAATTGAAGACGACTGTTGAGTGTGAATTAGAAGCAGAAATTTTTAAACCTCAATTTTGGCTGAAAACAATTGATCCAAATTTAAATTAGTTCTGTTAGTCAGCTAAACTCTTCAGAGGCAAGGATGATCAGTGTGTCTGAAGAAAGCAAGAGTGTTAGCCAGTAGAGCAATGATTCATCAGGATTCTCAAAACCAATCATTCTTGGCTTTGGACCACGGAAGGGTCACCTAAGAATAAGACAGTGGCAAAAATCTGTGGTTCTTAAAAAAAAAAAAAAATACTTTCCTTGCCCCCTATTCCACCCCCCCACCCCCCCCAAAAAAGGTAGGGTGTTCTTTTGTCTTTTATGTAGCAAAATGAAGAGATGAAGAGAGTAAGGCAGTAACAGATGAGTTTAGGAGTTCTGAATAGAATAGATTTCTTGTTTCAGTAGGAGAATATTGCTGTAGGCAAGCTGCAGTCAGTAGTTAAGTGTTAAAAGGAAGAAACCTGTGGAAGAAACCAACCAAAATGCCCAATATACAGATTCACTGAGGGCTGGAGAAGTCACAGGAGTTGGTCAGCTCATCTGCCACAGTCTTAGTGTCAGGAAAAACATCATAGGGCATTATATCCAAAAAAGAGTGAAATTGCTGTTTTATTGAACTTACTCAGTCATGAACTAGTGGCATTTTACTCATATTATAGCCACTTTGTGTGTTTTGTGAGCCTATGTAGCTACATGCTTGCACACAGGCACGCGATTTGTGTGTGATTTGCCATAGCCAGTTACCGTGTTTGGCCTCACGAGAGATTCATCTCTCAGTCTGACTGATGCTTTAAAAAGTCATTTAATGTTTATGTTTCAGCATTATTATAATAATGAAGAGTTTGGTCAAGATGCCAGATTTTTATAGGAATGTTTGTGACTGAGAGGTGTTTGTATTTTCCTTGACAGGGCAATTTCTGTCACGCAGCCCACTTCTGTTACCTTCTTGTGTTTCTATCTCCCATTTCCCCACTAGAGGACACTACTGGCAGAAACAGCAGCATGTCCTTTAGTCCTGAGGAGCGATAAAGCTGTTTAGAAGTCATTTTCTTTTCAGAGGAAAAATGCTTATGCCAAACTTCAATTTGGTTAGTTCTGATATGTCTTCTAAGGCCAAGGATGTTACCTGCTAAGTTAATTTGCATGTTAATTTTCAAAGTTCTGTATTTAGTTATGGCTGTTTATGAGGTTTGTGCCATCTACATGTTACACTGATCAGTGGTGCCCATTGGGATGCCCAGCCTCCAGTGCTTGAGCAGCAGGTCAGCTTGGCTGCAGGAGCAGCAGTGGCACAGGACCAGGAGTTGGGCTGGGCTCTGGCAGCAGCTGACACACCAGTTTCATGGCTGTGAATGACAGCAAGCCATCAGAGGCCCCCAGGCCTCCTTTTAGTCCTGTGTCCTTTCCACCTCACACCCTCATGACTGTGCAGTGGGACCCTATGGTGCTGTCTTGCTGTAACTTCCTGCCTTTCCCTTACATATGTCCTGTGTGTCTTTTGTCTCTTAGCCATGGGAAGAGTTTGATGCATAGTGTACTGGTTTACACCAAGAAGTGGACTTTTATATTGGGTAGTGGGCACTTTGTGACCAAAGGGAGTTAAAAGTAAAATGCACACTGTTCTTTCATCTTTTATGTCTTTGTTCTTTATGAAAGTAATTGCTACTCTTATTTTTATAGATAACCAGAAGTTAAAACTTTATTTTTGCTAAGCATAGATTGTATTTCTCTACTGAAAAATGGGTTAATTTTTCAATCCATCCATTAGTTTTTCAGTTTTGGACACTCCTGCTGTAGCCAGTTCCCGAGCTGCAGTGACGTGACATGAAGGGAAGTCATCAATCAAATGGTAAAGCTGAATTATAGCAGTTTAAACATTATTTAAAGTCAAAATCCAAACTTGATGAAATGCATTGAATTGCCAAACTTTAAAATTAAGTCTGGTTTACCAGCTAAAAGTAAGACATAACTCTCCTTCAAATGAATCTGCTCCCTTTAACCCTTTAACTGGGAGGTAGGGATTTTTCGTGTATACATGTGCAGCACTGAGTGCTAGTGATGTGCAGTGCCACTAAAACATAGTTTGAAGAAGGTTCTGCAGTGTTCAAAGCCTGGAGTATGGAATATTGACCTGTATCTACTGGCTTAACTGCATATGGTAGTAGAAACATTACCTGATCTGATAACTCCTGCAGCAGATTTGGTAGTAAGAGCACAGTGGCTGAGAGTTCAAAGAGCAGGCTGTGAGCACACACAGAAGGAGCTTTTTGGACACCATTTCCTGCCCAAACAGCTTTGCCCTGTCACTGCCAGGAAGAAGTCAGTAGGTCAGATGTGTGTTGGGTGTTGCAGGTTGGATGAGGCACCATTAGATCATCAATAATTTGTTTGCCCAGAATTTCTGTAATCAGTGGATTAACCTTTTCTGCAAGATGAACTTATGAATAGGAACTTGTACTAGATGTCATCCACGTAGTATTTTTTAACTTATTTGCTGGAAATGGTATTAAAAGGCAAGTCAAGTTCACAGTTAAGCTCTGCAGTTTCCTTGCTCCAAGATTATTCAGAGGTTAATTTATTGTGCACAGTAGGTGTAGTTGAAGACTGCTGTGTAGATTTCTGGTTCTGTGGGATGCAACGGAATGTTGTTAGCTTCCAGTACACTTAGGCTGTGCTGCCTGTGGCCTTCTGCTGTCAGATCAGACCTTTTTTTACTTTCTACGTCAGTTTAGAACTAATACATTCCTGAAGGGGAAGGGAGGCCAGGAAGGCCAGACATTCTTCAAGAGGGAAGTCTTTGGGGCGCAGGAGCAGGCCATTCCAGTGTGCTGTAAGATGAGCTGGTGGGGAAGAAAGCCAGCCTGGCTGAACAGAGAGCTTTGGTGAGAACTCTGGCAGAAGAAAAAGGAGGCCTATGGCCACACAGAAGGGCTACAGAGATTTATGAGGCTGTGTGGGGAGAAAACCAGGCTGAAGCCCAGCTAGAACTTACCTGGCTACTGCCATAAAAGACAACAAAAACTGTTTCTCTAAATACATTAATAGCAAAAGGAGAGACAAGGAAAATCTCCAACCTCTTTTGGATGTAAGCAGAAGTGACCAAGGGCAAGGAAAAGGCTGAGGTATTGAATGACTTCTTTGCCTAAGTCTTTAATAGTTAGACCAGTTGTTCTTGGAGTACCCTGCCCCCTGAGCTGGAAGATAGGGATGGGGAGCAGAATGAAGCCCTGGTAATGCAAGAGGAGATAGTGACCTGCTGCACCACTTAAATATACACATGTCTACAGGACCAGATGGTCACCCAAGGGTACTGAGGGAGCTGATGGAAGCACTCATCAAGTCACTTTCCATCATTTACCATCAGACCTGGCCTACTGAAGAGGTCCCAGTTTGCCGGAGGTTATCAAATGTGATGCTCATCTACAAGAAAGGCTGGAAGGATCCAGGGAACTACATGCCTGTCAGTCTGACCTCAGTGCCAAGGAAGGTCATTGAGCAGATCATTCTGAGTGCCATCATGTAGCACATACAGGACAACCAGGCAATCTGTCCTAGTCAGCATGGGTCTACTAGAGGCAAGTCCTGCTTTGCTCCTTCTATGACAAAGTGACCAGCATCTCAGATGAAGGCAAGGCTGTGGGTGTTATCTACCTTTACCTTATTAAAGCTTTTGGCACATTCCCACACCATTCTCTTGGAGAAACTGGCTGCTCATGGTTTTGGTGGGTGGATGCTTTGCTGGATAAAAAATTGGCTGGGTGGCCCTGTCTGAAATATGGTGGTGGAAGGAGTTAAATCTAGTTGGCTCTGTGCCCCAGGGCTCAGTAATGGGGCCAGTGCTCTCCAGCATCTTTATTAATGATCTGGATGAGGGGATTGAGTGCACCTTTAGTAAGTTTGCAGATGATACCAAGTTGGGTGGGTGTGTAGATCTCCTTGAAGGTAGGAAGACTCTACACAGCGGTCTGGACAGGCTGGATTAATGAGCTCTTGGGTTCAACAAGGCCAAGTGCCATATCCTGCATCTGGATCACAACAACCCCATGAATGTGCAGGCTTGAGGAAGATGGGCGCAAAAGCAGCCCGATGGAAGAGGACCTGGAGATGTTGGTCACAGGTGGCTGAATATGAAGTGTGTCCCCAGGTGACCCAAAAGGCCAGTAGCGTGCTAGAGGCTGAGCTCTACATAGAAATGTGCAGGTACTGAACATCATGCAGGGAGTGAAACACCTTCTGTAAGATAAGATACATTTACCTGCCTATCATCTCAGGTTCTAGGTAACCATCCTTTCCTAGATGAAGCCATGGAGTCAGCATGGAGGCTTCAGAATCAACTTTAAGGCTTCAGCAGCTGCACTTTACTTTGCAGGGTAAGGTGTGAAGCCTTGCTTTTTGGTGCATTTTTGCACAGCATTACCTGAAGAGCTTGAGTGCTTTAACATGTAAGCAGCGCATGAGGGAGAAGCTGATACAAGTGCTAGGCATGGCTTTAATATAAATGAGTAGCCCCACCATAGGTGTGCAAATGCTTCTGAGCCCATTCTGGCTCATGTTTTAATCCTCAACTAGCTGCCCATCGATGTTCAGTGCTTGCAGTTCTATTGTGGTGGAAGCCACCGAAGTTTGACAACCAGTTTGCAATTTTCAGATGAAGTAGGATATTATTATAATAGTCATTTCACTAGAGAGGAGTATTACAGGCAACAAATGTGTCTGTTTTAAAAGAAAATATATTTTGGTGTGCTCTACAGTGATTTCCACTATATGAACTTTTATGTCTGGCAGTTTTCTACAGACATGGACATATCTGCCTTTTGGTATGTGCATGTAGACATACTTGTGTATTTATTTAAGGGGGGGTGGGGAAACAGAAAGGAGGAGCCAGTCCAGGATTCAGTTGTCTGGTTTGTTTTTCTAAGGTGGCTTTGAAATGCTTTTCTTAGCCCCTGGCATTTTAGATAGAATCTTCAAACACTAGATAAAAGGAAAGAAGAAAATTCTTAAGACAGATTTCAACTGTATTTTGCCAATTAGTTATTATTTCTTTCTTCAGTGAACAGTTTAACAAGTGTAGAATAGAGTTGCACAGGTTCAGTGTATTCTTTCAGAAATAGGTCAGAATTTTCAAAGAATATGGCTTTCATTCAGAAATACTTTCTTCTAAACAGTTTTAGTTCCTGAAGTCTGTTCAAAGAGGCTTTCCAGATCACCTTCCTATTTAGACATAATAGGCAGGACAAGCAGAAAGCATTCTTTTGGCTGATGCAGGTAAATACTATTTTACAGTCTACATAATCTGTTGTTTCTGATGTTTGTATTAGAGGGAAACTTTACATCAGAATTCTCAAGTTAGTTCAAAAAGATTTCAAATGGTCAAAATGTGAGTTGCTGAAGTCACATAGAACAGAGATTGCAATACTGATATTAAATCATTTCAGCTGTTACAGCTCTGCATTATTTCTGATTCTGCTCTACTTATTAACTAATAATAACACTTTAACAGGAGAAATGTATGGAAGTGAGTACTTTGGTCCAGGACATTGGATTTCACCCAATAACTCTTGCACCAAATTAATAAATTATGATTTAACTAGGATCATATTTTTCTAGGAGATAATCAGGTTTGATTTAAAAACTTCAAATGATTGAGAGTCAACCATATCCTAAGTATATTATGCTCATCATTAATTACTCTTGGCATTAAAAAAAATCATTTTATTCTTACCTGAACTCATGCAGTTTCAGCTTCCAAATATTAACTATTACTGTGCCTTATCAGAAATCTTTATCTACACATAATATCTACATATTTCTATTTTCCCCAGCATAAACTGAAATGTGCTTCTGTAGTGTCTCGTGGTGGGGCAGGTTTCTCTGACCTCCTATTTTGTCCTTTACTAATCTTGCAGTTTGCCAAATATGTTGTGTGAAGGGGAGCAGCAGCTCAGGAGAAGAGTGGGTTTGGTCTTGTTTTCCTGGAATGTTGTACACAGAAACCAAAACCTGTTACTAGTTGATGCTCACTTTGTTTTGCTCTGTGTTGCTTTATATTACCCACTGACTTGTATAAATACATCACAGGTTTTTATTCCCTGATTTGGTTTTATTTCAGAAGAATGTAGTTTATATTATCTGGCTACTTTAATGATTTAAACAAAACCCAACAAAGCAGCAGCATAGGTCAGTTGACCTTTTCATGTGTTTCTTTGTGGACCATATTAGGAATGATAAGGCATATCTGTGAGTGGCTTTTTTTAGCTGTGTGTATTTTTCCTGTACCAAATGTCAGATAATGAGATGAAAACATTATTTTGAACTTTCTATTAGTCTGCTAATTTTCGAATTTGCCAGACATACTCGTATCATTGGGTAAGTGGTGCTTCTGAAGGTGCCACAGATGCCAAACTCTGATAAAATCCACCCTATCTTGTTAATGAACACACAAACAGTTGTTCCCCATCTGCTGCCTCTGTCTGAAAGGTTAGGAAGCCCTTCTTTCTTGATCACAAAGGACATAATTATTGTCTGTAGAGGAGTCAAGTACAAAGACAGTTCATCCAGTCTGACCGCTACTACACTGCAGGCCACCAAAGATTAACAGCTGCTTCTCCTTTGATTAGGTTAGGTAATAACAGTTACTTTAGTTAATAATTGGATGGATTCCCAGGCCATGTAATTCAGGTTTAGGCTGTCATTTTTTGCTGGCATGTAGCTGAGCTGTATTATTGGAACGGAGCCTGTAATCCTATTAGTCAGCTGTCACTCAAGCCATAGGAGAGGAGAGAAGGGGAATTCAAATCCATTAAGGTGTTGTAACAGGTAGGTAAATAAGGCAGCCACAGTAGCCCAGTGTGCAGGGAGCTTTCTGGATTGTCATCATTTTTTAAAAAATGATTACTTATAAGCTTCTTAAAATGTTTAGTTCCTAATTAATCCATAAAATGGTTACATGATTTAGTTTATTGTTACTGCTGTCTATTTTGCCACACATGTTAGGGTGTCACATTCTTCCTGCTGAAGTTACTCAATTCATGCTTTGTTCTGCTGAAATTAGTTGCTTTGTGCTCTAAATGACAAATTTATAGTGGCTCTAAGATTAAGAATACATACCTAATACCATATTAGCTGTGTGGGCTTTCCCCCTGCACAAACAAGACCACTGTATTTCACAGTGATACAGACTTCAGGCAGGTGAAGAAAAGCAGAGGGTTTTGTCCTTGTATTGGTTTTGAGTGCTGTCCGCTGTTCTGAAGACTAGGCCTCTGTTGTTTTTGTAATGGTTAAGACATATCTAGGTGGCATCCCCAAGGTTTTTGTGCCTCCTCCTCTATCAAGAACTGCATAGATGACAGTGAGGATAATTTTTGGCCTATGTGTTTATTTGTCCCTTGTAAAATTCTCAAGGTCAAATTTTCACACTGTTTGAAAACCAGATGAATATGGGTTTTGCTGTGCTCAATAGACAAATTCTGTTGTATCAATCACCTTGGCTGCATAACCTTTCCTATCTAAATAAGCAGCCACTGAAAGAGGTTTCTACAGTGAAATTATTAAACAGATTTCATAAATACCTAGCTTAGTAATTTGGGAGACTAAGTTAGGAGTTTGGAAGATCCTGTCAGGCAGCAAAAATGAGCCATAGTAGTTTACACTCTTTCCAAGTAGGAATGTAATATTTATGCCCTGCAGGATCTGTCATTTTTCATACTCACATGGTACCTGACCTACCGAATGCCTTGGGTGCTACTAGACTGTAGTAGCATCTAAATGGGTCTTAAAGTCTGACAGAGACCCAAATGAGGACCAGTTTAAATAAGAATATTATGTGAATAAGGCTCTTTGAGTAACTTGTGTGCCTCAGTCTACTTCTTCTGAATTTCTGTTGTGTTTAAATATGTATCAGCTACTGTAAAGCTTCAGCTCTACAGAACATTGTGTGAGTTTGGATCATATTTCAAAGGATATAGGTTAGTTATGGAGAGAAAGACAAAGCAGATAAGGTAATGTGGTGGTGAGAGACTGCTCCCATATGTTCATGGTTTAAGAAGGTTTCTTTGGGTGAATATTTAAGTATTTCACAATTTGAAAATTGCCTTGAGTAGGAATTAATGTAGATGTATCTGAAAATGGTTTGGCATTATTTGGCTGTTAGACTTCAGAGGGAGAACAACATTATTCAACAATGGGAGATGTAGTGCTATTAGTTTGTTGCATGTAGCTCGTCTTCCTACCTGAGGCTTCATGTTGTGGATGGCTGAGGAAGTTGCTGGTGCATGATTCCTTTTTACACTGTTTCCTCCAGTACCACAGTCACAGAGTATTCACTTTGAAAATGTCAGTAATGCAATATTCAAGTGGCTCTTCTGCTCCTTTGTGGAGAGGGCATGTTTTCCCTTCAGTTCCCATGACCTCCACTGACCCACAGCCAAATTCAAGGAGCTGGGATTCCTGATAGCTTGTTGTCTGGTGGTGGCCAAGGTCATTCACAAGCCCTGTATACCAGCAGATACTTTGGTCATCAACATTGTCTGTCACTACATGGGTTAAAAGCTATTTGAGTTAGCCATCCTGAAAGATTCCTTGGAGGTAAATATATTAAATATCAAGCCAGAAGTAGTGTATTCCTAGTCCCTAAATGGCAGTTTTATAGGTCTTTGTAAGCACGGTGAACAAATACTGTGCACGCGTATCTTGCCCAGCTTCGCTGTTGCTTTGTTTCTTCCTTTTATTTGAAGTTTTTCTCCCCCCTCTCTCTTCCATGCATGTAGTTAGGGATTTATTTCCCTGATGGCTAAGCATCAAAATGCTGCTCAGATTTTATGAGTAATCTAGAGAGGAGAATAGCAGGATGTAAAACTAAATCATATAAAACTGGGAGAAATTAATAAGCTCCCTTCTGCTTGACAGAAAACTGTAGCAGTAAAAGGAGTTCTTTAAAATACAGATTTGTGTTTTGCAAAATATACTTGTATTTTAGCAAAATACTAGACAAAACTGAAACAGGCACTCTGGTAAAACTCTGTCTGGAAAAGAACTGATGCAGAGAAGAAGTGATGCTCCAGACTGAAGTGGAAGGAGAGCATGTAGGCAAACATCTTCAAAAGATTAATACTGTTTTTAAATACATACATGAAGTTCTCTTAGAATAGGGAGACATTGTAGCTTCCTCTGTGTTGGTCCAGTGACTGATTTGGGGTTAAAAAAAAAACAAAAAAGTTTCTTTTTGGCTGCTTCATTATTGGGTATTTAAGGAGAAAAGAGGAGTTCTGGGGAAAAAAATCACAGATATAGAAGTTTACTTGGAGCGGGGAGGGGTGCGGAAAGGATGGGGTTAACATTAATGATGAGATAGAGCTGAGAAACAAGCCAAGGAGGAAAATGTAACAGTATATGATTTCATGAATGGAGTAATTACTAAAGGGAGAAACAAAGTGAGTACAATAAAAGGGGATATAACTCAGAGTAACGAGATGAAATAGAGAAAGGGCATATTTAGTCGAAATGACAGGAAAGACTTCTTTGCCACAAGAGCTAATAGGCTGTGGCATAATCTCCCATGAGAAATAGGGTAAGTGAGAAGTGGGAAGTGCTTGGCACATTTAAAAGTGGAGGTAGCACTAACAAATACACTGTAGCAAATAAATCAGCTGGCTCACATAAATGTTTTCCTCATTTGTGTGCTGTGATGCCCAGCTGTCGATCATGTACAGAAAACCTCCTGCAGAGTTGTCTGCACTGGTTGTGTGTCTGTGTTGATTCCCAAGGAAAATGCACACTTAAGTAAGAAAATTTCTCTTTAGACTTGTGAAGTTTTAAGCTGAAGTGAAAATTGATATATTAGAATGCCCCCAGGCTTTGTCTATGCCATGCTAATCCACTCTGCAGCTCTGGCAGAGCAGAGGAGGAAGAGAAGAAAGCCTGAGAACTGTGGCAGTAAGCCAGTGTACTCCAAAAAATTCTGTTTTGTGGCAGGACTCTTTGCTGTTGGGCTGTTTTTTCCTTAGGGCTCCATCAGGAGGTTGGTGGGAAGCATGGCAGGGGAGGCAGTGCTTACTGCAGAGTGATCCCAGTCTCACTGTGGGCTGGACGCCCAGTTGCTGTACTGAGTCCTATCAGAGGCTGCCAGCCGAGGGTTGCTTGAGGAAGAAACTTTGTTGTTGCTTGGAGTTTTTCTGAGGTGGATGGGAAGGAAAGTAAGTAAAGGAAGAATACATGAATGAAACTCAGAAATAACACTTAAGACACTTAATGGGCCAGCTGGACTCAAAGTGACTGCTAGAAATTCTGTTTATCAGTTTGCCTGTTGGAAATCAGTGGTTGCTTATCTTAACTGCTTGGTGAGTTGGCACATAGATTTCCGTTACTTGAGGCTAGTTATTCCCCTAAATTCAAACCTTTTGGCTGTCTGCATGCAGTTCATATTAATTGTGGAAAACGTTTTCTTTTTGAATATCTGACTTCTCTGACCAGTTTTTCTGGGGCTTGGAACTTACACAGACTACAGACATTCACTTGAAACTTAATGGACTGAAAGTTGTATGATTTTTTTTAAAAAAGAAGATACACACTTCTGTATTCACATGTCAGTGTCTAGCTCTCACAGGGTAAAATGTTTCCCTATAATTAATTGTTCAAAGGAAGATGTTATTGCCAGAATCACTTGGAGTTTCTGTTACACAGTCTGGTATAGTACAGTACATTCTTTACAGACTAGTGATGATTCTTTTTATAGAGCACTTCCCATTAGAAATCATACTATCAGTCAGGGTTGGAAGGGACACAAGGATCATCTAGTTCCAACCCCCCTGCCATGGGCAGGGACACCCCACACTAGATCAGGCTGGCCAGAGCCTCATCCAGTTTGGTCTTAAACACCTGCAGGGACGGCATCCCAACCACCTCCCTGGACAACCCATTCCAGGGCTTCCCCACTCTCATGGTGAAGAACTTCCTCCTTATGTCCAGCCTGAATCTCCCCACCTCCAGCTTCATTCCATTCCCCCTAGTGCTATCCCTGCCTGAAATCCTGAGAAGTCCCTCCCCAGCTTTCTTGTAGGCCCCCTTCAGATCCTGGAAGGGCACAATGAGGTCACCTTGGAGCCTTCTCTTCTCCAGACTGAACAGCCCCAACTCCTTCAGTCTGTCCTCACAGGAGAGGTGCTCCAGCCCTCTGTTCATTCTCGTGGCCCTTCTCTAGACACGTTCCGGCACGTCCGTATCCCTCTTGTAATAGGGGCTCCAGAACTGGAGGCAGTACTCCCAGTGGGGTCTCACCAGAGCTGAGTAGAAGGGGAGAATCACCTCCCCCAACCTGCTGGCTTTGCTTCTCTTGATGCAGCCCAGGATGTGACTGGCTTTCTGGGCTGCAAGTGCGCACTGAGAGCTCATGTTGAACTTCTCCTCCACCAGCACCCCCAAGTCTCTCTCCTCAGGGCTGCTTTCCAGCCAGTCACTGCCCAGCCTGTATTTGTGCCTGGGATTGCCTCGACCCAGATGCAGGACCCTGCCCTTGATCTTGTTGAACCTCATGAGGTTGGCTTGTGCCCACCTCTCCAGCCTGTCCAGGTCCCTCTGGATGGCATCCCTTCCCTCCAGCATATCTGCTGTACCACACAGTTTGGTGTCATCAGCAAACTTGCTGAGGGTGCACTCAATGCCACTGTCCATGGCACCAACAAAGATGTTGAGCAAGACGGGTCCCAGGACTGATCCCTGAGGGACATTTTTTCCTGATATGCCAAGTGCTTGCAGCACTGAGTTAAAAATAATTATTTCTTATTAACTAGCATATCCTCATCATTACAAAATCAAGGTAATTAAATATAGACTGCAAATAAATTTATACAGAATGAGCAACTTAAGAATACAGAATAAAAAGATCTTATTTGGGTTATTTTAAATAATAGGAGATAAAAACCAT
This sequence comes from Dryobates pubescens, assembly GCF_014839835.1. Classification (NCBI taxonomy): domain Eukaryota; kingdom Metazoa; phylum Chordata; class Aves; order Piciformes; family Picidae; genus Dryobates; species Dryobates pubescens. The sequence continues at coordinate 20,046,631 of NC_071628.1, read as the reverse complement.
TTTGCAAGAAAGGAAAAGGGCATGAATACTGAAATGCTGGACCAGCTCCAGCAAAAACTCAGTCATTTGCAAACTGTATCAGTAATGGTAGGATAGTATTTAAGTGTAAAATTCTGCTAAGTGGAATTTCTAAGAGGGCAGCTAGAATAAGGAAAAGCTAATCTAGAAAGCTAGGCACACATACAAGACTAGTTAAAATAGAATCTTTAGGTTTATAACCAGCAGGATAGCATTCACATTGAAAACAAGCTGAAGGGGAACGTCATACCTCAGTGCTCAAAACATTCATTCATTCTGCTGCATTTTGAATAAGCTTCAAGCCGTGGATTAGACAAAGAATCTTGGTGGCTAATAGTTTGGAGTTACCAAAGAGTGAAACTACCCCAATCATCTATGTGGCATTTTCAAACTTTACCTTTGTAGTTTCCCATCACTGAAGAAGTACCAGAAATAATAGCCAGATTTTTAACATGAAGCTCCAAGCAGTTAATTTGAGAATACAGAACCAACTTGCATCCTCAACAGCATCTGTCAAGCAACATTTCTTGTTTTCCCAAGATTAAGGATGCTGTTGATACTTTCAGGCTTTCTTTCAGATCGCCAAATTAACTTGCATTGTCCATGGTCTGTGAAATACGTAACCAGGAATCATCAACATAATGGTGTTTTAAAGTGATCTGCCTATGCTGTTTTCTGCATACATGGAACCAATTGGAGATCAAGCCTGGGAGCACAGTCACACAGAATGTTAGGGGCTGGAAGGGACCTTGAAAGATCATCTAGTCCAACCATCGTGCCAGAGCAGGAGGTTGTCTCCTTTTAGAAAAGTTTGTGGGAAAAAAAAAAGGGAAGTACCCATCTAGAGATTGTCTGTATTCTGGAATTCTTACACAAAGCAGTAAAGTATAGCTACCAAGCTAACAGCAGCAGGTAAAGAGAAACTTTATTGCAATCCCTGTAACAGTAGTTCATTACAGCAATATGGTATTCAGCTGTAGTACCTCTATAATATTTGATGTTTACATATGTTCTTTTGGGGAAAAAAAAATAGCACCCATGAATCTCAACTCCTGCTCCAACAAATACTCTTCCTATGCAATAGCAGTGAAATACACTTTTTCAGGGGTGTTCAACATGATGAATCCATGTATTAAGGATTTTTCTACACTGATGAAACACAGGACAGTTGTCTGTCCTTCCTTTTGTGAAGGAATTCCTTCAATTGTTGTTGATTCTCTTCTGTGTTTGTGTTTCTCTAGAACACAGCAGATCAGATAGCGTTTCGGGCTGCAGGAGGATTGACTGCCCTTGAAAGTGTTCTCCAAGCCATGACTTCTCCCACCAACCTGAATGCAATTTCACGGATTCCTTATAAGTAAGTAAGACCAGTAAGATCCATCCTTTGCCACTGAGAATCACTGGAATATTTATTTCACATCTGCTCCTTCACTGCACCTTTCCTCACAGTCTTGAGCTTCAAAGAAAAAGAATCGTGCTGTACTCTGCACTTCCATGGAAAAACATTTCCACTCAGCCTCTGGTTTTGTAGCTTGGTGATTTTATTTCTAGCTATAGCACATTTGAACAGTGTTGTCCCTAATTGTACAAAATGAGAGATGAGAAAACTGTATTAAACAGAAGAGGAGGTACGTATCTTTGGAAGTTATTCTGTAAAGCTCTCTAGTGGGAAGTGGGGGGAATTTTTAAAGGGTTATAATTCAGAGGAATCTGACTGCTTTTAAAATGAAACAGTTGTAAGGTGCTGCTAGCTGAAGGAGCTTCCACAAACAGGTAAATCAAAATTCTTGTGGATTAGAGGAATTCCTCTTTATATAACACTTAAGAATAGAAGGATTTAAATGTCTAATCCCTAAAAAAAACCCCAGTGACTAAACAGAATGCCTGCAAAAACTGGTAACTCAAAAGCATGCTTTTTCCCCTAATCTCTGACTGTAGTTTTTATCCATTCAGAAGCAGATACGTGCTTTCAGAGCAGAGCTAGGCATAGTTTTGGTACCAGAAAAAACAAGCCCAGGATATTCTCTCATGTACCATTGTCATCATTTGTTTGTGGATATATTTTAATATTCTAATAGTTAGAACTTAAGCACTACATTGTGAGAGCTTGGATTAAAGCTTCCATTAATAAGTTACAAGACAGGCATGAAGTGCTAGGAAAGAACAGCAATGGGAAGTTATACCTTTAATATCTTAACTTTGATCTTCAGAAAGAACAGCATTCCTACCTTCCCACTAAGTCATGCAGGAAGCATTATGCTGCAAGTCCAGCCAGCTCCACTGATGAGCCGAATTGGTCTTACGGTGAGCAGCACAGCTCAGCCTTTGGATTTGTTAATTTGCAGAGGCTCTACTTTTGACTTACCCTTGTCAGTATGGAATAAACCTTGCAAGATAAAGAGATGACTGTGTGATCGCATAGAGCTTAACTTAAATATAGCTTTAAATTCTAGAATGTGCCATACATCTTCAATTGTTGTTCTTTCATTTTAGGAACAGTCTCACTTTGGCAGCTTTTGTTGGTAAGGTTTGGGAATATTGTATTTCTGCAATTTTTGAAGTTTATTAGGCAGTAGGAGGATGTATTAGTTCTCAAAGGAACTTGTGTGCTGGTAAATAAAGCCCCACTCAGCTCAATGTGTATAAATGAAAACACATCCAGGTTGATTTGTCAGAGGTTCTCCCCTCCATGACAGTTTCTCTGGTACCTATTTCAGACCAGCGTAACTGGTTTTTAAGATCCTTAGGCTCTTCATGACTCAATTATGAAAAGAATATTTAAACCTTTGAAAAATTCTTCAAATATTGTTTTATTAACACAAGTTTTCAACCATCTGTATTTCCAAAAGAAATACCAAGGCAGAAAAGAGATTAATATAAACTATTTTGGCAGCTTTAGATGTTCAAAAAAATCTATTAAAGAACTTTGCTCCTGCACTGAAACACTGATTTTTCGCTCAGCTTCACAGCAAATGGCAGGTTAGAGGCATCTGTGTTGTAGTTACACATCAAGTTGCACATCAGTTGACAGAGTATCTTGCTTTCTAGAGCGATCTGCTCTTGCTTTTTTATTTTAATTTGGTTTTTTTTCTGTAAGGGCCAAACTGCTTGACTCTAACTCATGAAATCCAGAGTGTGCTGGAAGTGTCACAGTGAACCTGGTGTTGCTGCACCAGTGAACCTGGTGTTGGTGCGGAGCCTCCTGTATTGTTATTTCTGTGGTCTTCTTGCTGATAGGGAGCATATTGTGTGCAGAATCTGCAACTCAGCTGCTGAGAGCAAGCAATAGCTTCAGAGGGTTGAACTTTGTAGGAGCAGTGTGAATCAATCACAAGGGTGGCTGGTTTAGAGGAACCAGGTTAATGCCTTTTAGTATGGTCTCATTGAAATGAGGTGTGTTCCTTTAAATACAGAATGTTTGAGAGAGTTTCAAAGCCGAAGGGCAATCATAGAATGTATTTAGTTCTTCAAATGAGGAAGAAAATTTATATCACGTTTCTCATTTAATTTTTGAACTGAGCTGGAAATTATTTTTCTTTCTTTCATCCAGCTATAATTTACATCCTGACATCTTAAACTTTGAATCTAGTGAAGCAGTTTTCTCTGTCTAAAGGCAAAGTCCTGTGGAAAGAAGTTGAATTAAGACCTTTCATTAATTGCCCTCTAGTCTTCCACTAGCCAAACGTGCTTTGCTAAAGGACAGTACTGTACTTAAGATTGTTTGTGTGCTCTTGCAATGTTTAACCATTTGTACTCTTCTTAAACTGGAAATTTGTCTGTTGTTTTGTGATGAGGATAAGCTATTTACAAGTAGGTGAGGAGATTACGTGGGCTATTATCTACATCTCTCTTTCTCCAAAATCCTGGCAGTATGGTGCAGCTCAGAACTTTAATCCCATGTCTACAAGATAAAGCTTTATTATCAGAAGATTTAACAATATGCCTGTTGTTTTGTACTACAGTCCAGATTGGTAGTTAGACCCAGCAGGATGGCAAATGCTGTGAGAAAGATGTGACATTTATGAGACAGATGATACAGCTGGTGTTGGGGCAGTTTTTCTCCCCTTCAAATAAATCACTGAAAAAACGACAAGAGAAAGCAGTGGATTATAGGCAGTTTTATTATTGGTGTTAGCATACAAATTAGCGGCCAGCAGCATTGTTTCTTAGAGTAGCATTTTGTAATTCACCTGAATTAGTTCAGTTCTCTACAAAGTAACACATTCAGGAGGTTTCACAGTCTTGTGGTAGTTTTTTTACACTTCTCCTGAAAAGCAAATTGGAGGTTGCATAGCAGAACAATGCTATGTTTTAAAGATTGAGACCAGAAGGTGAGGCTCATCTCCGACATTGCCTTGCATGTTTGCTGTGGGCAGCTCCTGTAGCCATGGCATGTTACTGGCCTTGAAAATAGTGACAGATCTGCTAACAAATGAACTTTGTAGGGTTTATTTCATTAACATTTGTGAAATGTTGAGTTCCTTGGGTGACCAGCATTTTTTAATAGAACTTAGCAGTAGTTGTGTAAGGAAAAAAGGAGGACTTCTATTACAAGGTTTATTATACTGTTATCTTCTCTATTCATACAATTACTTGCTGCATGATTTATTTAAAGCAAATATTATCAGGATGAAACAACTCAAACCATAATTACATACATAAACAGCCCTTATAATATTATGGATGGCATTGATACAAATTACTTTTTTTCCTGTAAAAAACCTCTTTTGAGCTGAGAACTGTTTTTGTAGCTTGTTCTTTGTAATTTTTAATGTAAAGTGCGAAAGCTTTCTTATAAGGGTATTCCCTCTAGAGAAATATTAATTGGAAAATAGCATTTGGTACAAGGACATAAAGGTACTCTAAGCAGAATGACCACTGTGTGAGTTCAGCATCTGGAACCTGCAGAATCTTTCTCTTCCCATGAGGTATTCTTGCTGTCTGTCTCAGAGCTGGGTGTTAAGCCCTCAGAGCTCGAGACTAAAGCAATGTTGCTCTCCTGTGCGATACAGAAGTAAGTCTTAATGTTGAGAGCAGCTCTATGAAATGTTGCAAAACTTCTGGATTGAGAGACAGATTTCCCAATGAATTGAGAAGCCAGGGGGTGGTGAATTTCTGTAGAAGACTTTCAAATTGTGTCACAGCTAGAAATGTGTGATAGTTTTTAATAGTTTTATTGTCACTTGTCATGGAATAGTTTATTCATAAAGACAGTAACATTTCAAAATGAAACTCCAGTCTGGTTTTGGAAGTATCTTGAGGGAGGACTGATGCTGACTTTTTTCCTTCTCCCTATTAATTGAGACTATAGACTTCAGCTGGGGTCTGGTTTTTGAATTGGATATCCTTCAATAATGTAAACCAGACGCAAACCAGTAATTGATTATGAATCTTCAAATCGATGATAGGCTTTATGAGTGAAACAGAAGGACATGTATAGCCCCTAAAAATTAACATTTGCATTTTTACCTTAAAACCAATTTGTTATTTCATTCCATATTCTTACTTTGGTGGTTCTTCAGCTGTTTCACTCCACAGCCATTCTGTGCACTGTCTTTGAGTAAAAGCTGATCTCCTGTTGCTTTTCAACTCAGCTTTGAAGTACCAATGCCAATCACTTTCTCCATCAGCATGTTGCATAATATTCAGACTGGTTAAAAATAAGCATCTCACTACCAAATTAGCACATCCTAAATTTGATAATTATTAGTTTTGTATTATTTTACTGTCAAATTGAGCTTTGGGGTAAATTTCTTCATTTATATTCATGGAACATGAATTTATAATCTTCAGAAGCTGAAAGTAACATGAAAGTGCTTTACACTTGAAACAGATTAATTATTAAATGTTGATGATGCCCTGCTTTTTTGTAAGGCAAAAGTTGTGAGTTCTCACCTGCATATCCTGGTATGCTGTGCTGGGTTAGTTTTGCATGGTTGAATGCTGTATCTTGAATAAAATTAGTTTGTCAACTTGTTTATATTGAGTAGATTGAGGAAAGTGAAGATGTGCTAACGTAAAAGATAATTGTGTACACACGTATAAACTGTTGAAATCTAGCTTGAAAATGTTGATTAAAATGAATTATCTTCCCATTTCTTTGTCCTCAGGTGAAATAAGTACAGTCTACAGAGGCATATTTTTGTCTAGTTTAAAGACAGATTTTTGGATCAAAGTTTGTGTACCATAATGAGTGTTTTTATAATTGGATTTACTCTAGAAGAAAGCCTTACATCAGAGGGCAGACTTATTGTGTGGTTTGAGTATACATGCTGTGTAGCACTGCTTTAAAGCTGATTTGCGGGTGTGATACAAAGTTTAGAGCCACATCAGTAATCAATAAACAGCCGCTTTACTTGCGACTCACACCTTACAGCTTCAATGGAGTTTGGTATCTCTTGAGATCAAAGTTTTGGAATTAAGAGCAGTTAGAGCTTCCAACAGGGAAAAAAAAGGGGTAAAAAATGTGTCAAATTTTTCATCCCAGGGAGTTTACCTGGTGGTTAAATAAGGTTCTGGCTTGACATTCACAGCATTGTGCCTGTCTCAGAGGCCTTGTGCTGAAATGGTGACAGTTGACAGCTGTTGTTCCCTTAATAAGATTAAAGTAAAGAAATTAGTTGTGCTGTCTTTAATCTGCCATTTAACACTGCGAACCACCTGGGGACGGCTTCTGTGCTGACACTTCCAATTTTGAATTAAAAAAAAATTGTGGCACTGAATCATAGTTCAGGGCATGCTGTGATTAGGATGTATTTAGATGAACCGTAGTTAGCAAGCTTATGTTCCCAATTAAAAGAACCCTCTTTATCGTTGTGAAAAATTAATTTGACATCCATTTGCTTGCAGCACCTTTTCAAATGCATTATTTGAGTCTCTGAAAATGCAAGTACTTTTTCTGATAGGAGATTCAGCTGGGAAATAGAAAAGCGTGATGCATTGTTGCTGTGGAATTTGTTCTGTATATAAAGCGAGAAGTTTTTGTTTTCAAATGTAAAATAAATGATCCTCTTAGGAATCTCACGTATCAAAAAACATTATTGTAGTGAGTTAACTAAACCACCTTGGAAACTCTGAAATTATGTAAAAATTGCAAGTTAACCTACCAAGTTTGTATTTGACACTTTGGGTAACCTAAAATGTTTGTATTTAAATAGAATTAATCTTGACTTCAGAATGGCTGATAAAATGGCAAATGCTAATTTGAAGCATCTTCTCAAGTGGAAATAGGAACTAACAATATAGTTCCATATCTCTGTCTCCCTGAAAACTCTCCTACACAGGGGAAGAATCTTCCATGAAAAGTAAAAGTAGATGCCTGATGAAAGTTTTTTTCCACCATTGCTGAGGAAAGTGCAATAAATACCTTTCTGTATTTGGGATGGGAAAAGAGAGTCCTGCTGCAAGGCAGGTTTTAAAAAATGCCCATGGAGCATGCTACTTGAATTTTGTGTAGGTGTTATCCTTGGAGGGTAAAAAATAAGGTGAAATAGGTGAAAATTAACCTGCTTTTGATTAAAAAATAATGATATAATACTGTTTTCATTTCAAGTGAGCTGCGGATTAAAACCAATATAATTAGGCAGTAAAGTAAAACCAATTGCCAGTACAGTAAAATTAATATAAGTGGTAATATGGTGATACTCAGAATACTAACAAGGGAAAGGTGTAAATGTTCTTAATGTTTTACAGGTCAAACCAAGCTAAGGCTCTTTTTTAAGTTCAGAGTTGTTTTTCCAGATGAGAAAAGGAAAAAGAAATTACTCTACACTTTCTGGCCTTTGAGGTTTTCTCAGCTTGAGAAATACAATGTATGTATGTAAGATGCTTCCATTTCAACCTTGGAGAGCCATGCTAAGTAATCAGATGCTGCAGCAATGAACACAGCAATCTGTAATGCAGCCTTCCTCGTTATGTAAATAACTTATTTGGTTCAAAAAATATTTTAGGTGAAAAAAAGTATAAAATTCAACTCTCTTTTTATAAGCATGTTGAGTTAGTCTGCAATTTATGCTAACTACCAGCTTTGATATTTTCTATATGATAACTTGTTTGTTGCAGTACTGCTTTGGGTATGACCTTTTGTTAGTGCTTACAATTTATATTCTTCTTTATATTCTTCTTTGAACTGGTCACTTTTTTTCACATGTTAAAACAACCCAACAAAGTGAAAGTTCTTTTCCTTTTAGTTTACTTTAGACAAGCAACTTGAATTTCTAACCCTCATTATTTATCGTTATATATATATGATGCATTTGTATTATGTGCCTGTGTGCATATTTGTGTTACAGCAGTGATAGCTTTTGGAGTAAGCAAAGTCCAAGAAATGTATTTTGTGTTTATTCTGCAATAGTATTGTCCATGGTCAGATTTATCTTCTCTGTGGGTGTACTTTATGGGTCTGGTCCCAGCTTCTCTGCAAGGCCTTTTTTGAGAAGAATGCACACTTTAGCTGGAGCAGATGGAAATTACTACGCATGATACAAAAAGTGATTGGTCATGTTTTGTACATCTGGAGCTTTCTGTGACTCATGTTGATGATTTTCTGTTCCTACTGTTGCAAACCCCTTACCTCTGCTGCCATAGGGGCAGGTCAGTTGATGCTATCACAGTTACGCACTAACACTTAAAGGTTCTGTGTAGCAGTGATTCACAATCTGTCAGTAGAAATTTTTGGACAGGAATTTTACCTGTTCTGTTTTGCTTGCCCATTACAAATTGTTAAATCCTTTTCATTCCTTGCAGTAGTTCACAGGCATTACACCGCAGTCTCTCTAAAGCTGATGCTGATCCACTGTGAATTACTCTGAATTACTTCATACAGGTCTTTTTTCTCTGGAAGGCTGTGCTAGGAAAGGGACCTTGTACCTAAATTCCTTGTGCGATACAACTATAAGCCACAAGAAAAGAATATTACATATCCAAACTATGAAATTAGCTGATATTCTGTGTTAGGTTTATGAGGGAAGAGTCCAGCAGCCTTAAAGTGCATTACTTCTGATAAGTATGGCTTTACTATTTTGAAGTTACTAATTATTTCGTGTAAATTTTCTGCTTGGAATCCCATGTTTAAGAGAAGGAATGTGAATTGGTGAAAGGTTGTTTTGTGATGTCCCTTTTCATTTCTGGAAGAAAAAAATAATTTTTTTTTCTTTTTTCCTTGTGAATTTTCAGGTCACTCTGCAGTACTGTAAATGCTTACAGCCTCACCTGCAGTAACTGTGCAGAAAACTGCACCTATGTTCTTTTTAGTAATAAGATCACTTTTCTGATGGACCTGTTGATACACCAGTTTACGGTATGTACAATAGCTATTTTAAGTTATAAATTGTTGTACTCTTAGCAAACCTATTAAGAGTAATTGGAGTATAAGAACACCAGGAGATATATGAGAATAGAAGCTCAAAATAATAATATTTTCTTGTATGTATCTGGTAACTGTATCTACTATAATTCTATCAAAAGAGATGTAATTGGTTTTAGCGAGAGTGTAGTACCAGGAACCCTAGTGACAGCACAGTGTTCTATCTTTAGCATTTTCTGAGGTTTTCTTCTTTAATCCACTTTATAGCAAGACTTGAAGTATAGAATATTACGAGTTGTTCACATTCATTTGGAATCTTGTGTGTGGCAGGATTGGGAATACAAGTCAGGTCAATCTGTTGCTGTCGTTTGATTTGCTGAAGTGCTTAAATAGCAGGACTCTCTAACTGTGAAAGTTTTAATTTTCCAATGTTTCATTTAATTTGAAATGTCATTAAATATTTTATTTGCAAACTCATTTTTAATTCATAGTGACCTGCTCATCATAAGATATTTAGTCTTGGTTTTCTACTTATAAATTGTGTGTATGTATTTTCATGAGCCAAGCAGTTTGTTAATTGAAAAGTTATGTACATACTTTAAATAATTTAACCGACGCTGTTAGAATCAACAAGCCACAGGACTGGTGATGAACACTTTGAAAAGATAGTCCGAAGGTCCTAGACACAAAGAAAAGCCAAATGCAGCTTGTGCGTGCTCCTCTAAGTAGCTGCCAGCTCGTTGTTCTTCACCAAATCTTTCCAAGAGGATTCCAGGTATTAGATTTCCAATACACTTAGTGAAAGGTGCACGTATTGTGCCAGGCCGGTCACAACACTGCTGGCTCTCAGCAGAGCAAGCCAGAGCACAGGCTCTATGGGTAATTACACAAGAGATGAAATCCTTCAGCACTTCACAAGTGGCAAGATTCATTCTGATGCCAAACACCTTCCCTTTTCTCAGTGTAGCACTGTGCTAGTGACCTGTGCTGTTCCTGAAGAAATACAGAGGGTGTTTCTTAGGAAATGTTGGCCACCAAGAGATCTGAGATACTACATCAGGAAAATTTACTGCACTTAGTGCTGTTTTCAGTCTGTTGCCAAATACTACCCTTGAATGCAGCAAAACTGTAATTAAAGCTTAATGTTTCCTGTGATCCACAGTGGACTTTTCTTTTCTATGCATAAAGTCTCTTATGTTCTCTTCAGGCAAAATTGGCCCTTAAAGTAGGATATCTTCATAGTTCCATGAAGTACATATTTAAGTACAAAAAAAAAAAAATGAATACAGTGCTGCTTTTCTAATCCTGAATTTTCACTCTTGAAAATATAATAAATCAGTTTGATTTTAATTTTATTTTTAATGAAGAAGAAATGGACAAATGTTGAGCATTTTTGAAAGCTGGACCAAGCTCTGAAAACCGAAATACTAAAAACCACCCCTGCAAAGACTTTTAACTACCTCCAGTATTCCTAGTTTGGTGAGCTGTGTGATGCTGCCTTTGCCTGTGCTGTGTGTATTTCCACTTACTGTTGGAAAATAAAGTCCAAGTATGACCAAGAGCAATAAATAAGAACATATATTTGGAGGGTTTTAACAAATAGCTAAACAAGTGTGCCAGTAGTAGTTGAATACAGAAACAGAAAGCATCCAGTTTTGAGAAACCCTTAAATATATTCTTGAGTACAGCCAGTATGAACCTCATTGCCAACCAGGTTAAGGTAGTTTTAGTTTTGTTTTCATGCATCAACTCAATGCAGTGTCAGCTGTTATTTTGCTAAAACTCAGAGCTATATGTTTTAAAGAACAAAAATTTAAAACAATCATTTTGCATTGGTGACAAAATGCCCATTTTTCTTTACATGGGTGTAACATTTTTCTTCTCAAAATATTACTAGAATTATTTAAAAAAAAAACCAAACTTTTTCTCCAATGAAAGCTTGGGCACTAGTGGGAAGTGGTCAAATAATAAAAGGACTATAGTATTTTTATTTTAATTACTTTCTTGTGACAGCCAGCCTGCCCAAGTTATTACAGGTGATCTGTTCAGACCTTCATTTTTCTCATCCCTAAACAGATTGGTAGGAAACCTGCAAATTTTACTTACCATTTTACCTTTCTGAGCCTCTTTAGCTCGGATAATGCCTAAGCTGGTGTCTCTTGAGATCAGTAGTGCTGTGTTTCCTGATTTCAGTGGTTAATGGATCAAACCTTCCCACCTACATTCATGGAAGTCTTGTGCTTGAGTTGTAACTTCATTTTTCTACAGACCACAATGCTAGTTTCTTAAGTGTTTGTGGTGAGTTTTTTCATCTTCTGTACTTCATGAAGCTACCTTACCTGTTTGTTTTCACTGATTTAAAAAGCACATCTTTTTAATGATGTAACTTCTAAAGACCCAAAATGTGTATTCTGTTTGCTTCAGGAGGAGGCCAGTGTGTTAATCCTGTAGTAAATCTTTAAAATAGGGCTGGATGTCACAGGTTACATTGAAAATTTGCTGTTATTTTTCAAAACCATCTTACCAGCTTCAAAATGAAAGTGCTGGCTGGAGCAAAGTGTTATGGGGCTTGAAGTTCAAATGGCAACATGAAAGGCTTCCTGTTCCAGTTTTGGGTTCTGTGTGTCTGGGTGTTGGCTCTTTTCTGCAGGGATGGTGGAGAGACAGGTGGGAGTTGGGTAGCTCTCTTTTCTGTTTTCTGCTGGTTTTTTCCTGCGTTTCATGATGCTTTTTCTGCAAATAGGTTAAGCTAATTGTGCATTGCATTATTGGCTAAGGTGATTGTGGATTATGTTATTTTATATTAAACTCTTTTTATTTCAACTCTTTATCTCATCCCAGAGGTTTGTTTTTGTGTGTTACTTTCCATCACTTCTGTGTTGGGGGGAAACAGGCAGGTTAATCCATTACAGTGCATTAATGTGTTACACTGGGGTAGGAAAAATTATTTAGGAAGTGAAACCTTCCTCTGCACCCTCTTGAGCCCATAACCTTCCTGGGTCATTTCAATTTCTTTATTCACTAATTACTACATAGAAAGTCAGACATCCTGGATACTGGTTTTAAGATACACCATATACAGAGTGCTTTTGAGGGAAGCCCAATGACTTAAAAGTGCACATGCAAAAAAGCACAAAATATTACTGTTAATGGGAGAAGAATACAACTTAAGTGACCAAATGAGCAGCAGCTGGGTGCTTCAGAATATTTGAAGACTTTCCATCTAGATTCAGCAGCTCTGTATTTGCAATGCTGTGAAGGATTACACTTTTTACAAGACAGAAATATAATTGAGTTTTCAGTATCAGATCTCTGTGTTATTTATTAATTGGAAACTGGGGCTTTTGTTTTGTTGTGAGTTTGGGGGTTTAGTTTCTGGTTGTTTTTTTTAGCATGGGAAAAAGTAATGCTCTGATATGTGGATATAGGTACCTTTGGTGTCTTGAGTCAGAATGGAGTAGCATTTTCAGCTATATTAAATGTGTGCCTAAGTGCTTTACTGGATTTGGGCCATATTGTTCAGCATCTTGCAAGATTAAGTCCTGGATGGTGGGCAGAGCTGAAGAGCTTATGGCAGCTCTGCATGAGGAAGGGAATCCCAACACAAGGAGATTTCTGTGCTGAATGGCTTAATAATTGTATGGAAACTACCAGAACTGAGAATCTGATATGATTCAAGAACAGATTTAAAGAAAGTAGGAGTCTTGATTAGGCTCAGCATAGACAGTCATCTTCAGTGCCAAAAGAGCATTGAGATGTTGGATGTGTCAAATAATTGGAACAACAGTTATATTTTTCCTGGTTTTCCTCTGTGATTTAAAAATGTCTTATATCAATTACTTGACAAGGCAGTTTAATTGTACCTGTACATTTGTGTCAGTCAAACTGTTAAACCTATTAACCCTCAGAAATAAAAATGTGGAATGTTTTAACATTCACTCATCCAAAGACCACGTAACAAAGTCAGTTTCTGTGAATATCATTAACTCCTTGGGGTAATCAACACAAAGAAACCAGAGCTTGAGAGCTTTCATAATTATGCTACTAAATCTTATGATTTTCTACCCCCTTGCTTGATGTAATAATCAACAAGCGAAGTAATGCATCACTTCTGCAAGCACCCCAATTAATTTCCAACATAAATCTCCACACATTTTCACACCATCCCATTAATTACTTCTTCAGGAAAAAAAGCTCATTTTTGTCACTTACATTGGTTTGTATAAATGGAAAATACTGAGGGTAGGAATTAGGTTCAAATTTAGCCGTTTTCTGTAAAACATTATTTCCTGCTGTTTACACGGTATGAAAATCACATTTGTTCTCACTTTGTATGAATAGGTACATGTGCTTTCCCCAAAAATCAAATGCACAAATCAGCTCTGCAGTAAATGACTGTATTAAGAATGCCAGATCTGTTTATTTTACTGATTGGAAGAACACTTCTCCATTAAAGCATGAACTTGTGTAGCTAAGGGCTATATACTTAGAAAAATGAAGTTTATATGTATGTTCCAGACCAAAATAGACATTATCTGTTTATATTATTGTTCATTACAACGAATGGAATGCTCTACTGCAAGAGACTATTAAATCTTTTAAGAAATAAGTGTATGTTTTTATCTTAGGTGATAAAACAGTGGGTAGCATTTGTTAGCAATTTTTAAAACTTGGTGTGCCTAGTACAGAGTCACCATGTTTAAATTGATTTGTACATTGCAAAGCTTAATCCATCTGTTTCAGCGGGTAATTAGAATCATTAGGCAAGAATTATTTTAGTCAACAGAAGTTACTGGAGCAACATAATATTATTTTTCCTGTTGAACTTGAATAAGCAGCTAAAGACTTCTCACTTGCTCACTTGGCTCATCACCAGCAGCAGACTATTATAATGGGTTTTAAGTACCAAGTCAAGGCTCAGAGCTAATGAATAATAAAGAAATGTGCATGTTGTTCTTTGTCACCAAGTGTCACCAAATCCCTCATGATACCTATACAGGGAGGAACAATTCTCTGTGACCACACTTGTGTATACCAAGTGTAAATTATTTTAACCTGGAATGAAAATAAAATTTCAGCCTATACTGATCAGTAATTAGGGTGTTGAAAGCCTCAGGCTGTCTCATAAAAGTGCCTCTGCAGCAGTCTATTGCTATGTAGAGTACGGCAGCATTAAGCACAGCCAGTCTACATTGGAGTCCCATGGCTTGATTGATGTCTCTGTCCTGCCAGTATTCTGCCTGTAAAACTGCAGGATTTCCACACACACTTCACTTACTGTTTGATTGTAATAGGGCAGAGTTTCAATTGGTTTAAGTTATCTTGGACTGTAGAAATGAAGAAATAAGTAAAAACCCCAGATCTCTGGAGTATAAGGAGACTTCCTTCCAGATCTGTATCCTGCATATAGATTTATCTTCAGTTACATGTTGTGCATCTCAAATTCATTGACTTTTTTTATGAGTGAACTCTGGTTTAATAATTTAGAAAAATCAGATACTGTTCCTCTGAGGTCTGTTCAGAGAGAACTCCATGCTCTGCGTCAGTCCTTATATGCTAAATGCTGTTGTGTCTTGATTTGTTCTGTTTCAGCTTGTTTTACCTGCATACGGGGTACAGACCTTTTCTAGTACCTGAAATGCTTTAATGTTCATCAGCACTAGCGTATATTGCTTTATTATTAATTTTTCATGTACTCATACACAACTTCCTATGTGTTTCTCCACAAACTTTGCTTATTTTCACTGAATTCTGGTTCTTCCATCTTCTTTTCCTTTTTCCTTTCCTTAGGTTAGTGTTCCGGATGACCATAATGCTACTTCAGGCAGAAATGCAAATAAGCAGGTATTTGAAGGTTTAACAGCAGAACTTCTGGGGATAACAGCTGTGATTTTCAGATGTCTAATCTCCAGTTTCCCAGATGGAAACAACCACTCCACTGCACTGAATATATTACAGGAAGTGAAAAGTAAATCCTCGCAAGTAGAAGCTTTCAACAGCAGAGTCCAAGACCTAATCAGGTTAAAAAAAATAAATGACATTTCTGTAAACCTTCTTTACTACAGAAAAACAAAATTGCAATGATTTAAGAGAGGAAAAATAACTTCTAAATTAGTAAGAGTAGTTTGTGTATTCAAGAAGACAATGAAATGCTGTATTCTCAACCAAAAATGTCCTTCCAAAAACTGCAGGCAAAGAAGTACAGAAGACCAAGAGTCTTTTAATTTTGGGCTCTTCTTTTTTGTGTGTCCTTTTTGTCAGTTTTATCTCTTAGCTAGCCAGGTATATTCACTGCCCTTGTGGTCCTGTATGTCAGACATATTTTCCTGTAAACTTGCTGTAAACCAGATACTGTCTATTGCAAAGATTACCCTATAATTCCTATAATCTATTTTCAACCTTTGCAGTGTAGCTGTATTTTAAGAGCAACTTTCTAAGCATAGTTCTTGAACAAAATTTCATTCAATATAACTTGGTGAGTTGTAATAGTTGAGTAAAAGAGAATATATTGTTTTGCACGTTTTTACTTGAAACATTCTTTGTTTAAAAACACTTGGACCCAAAAATATATATAATTAATATATATTTAATATGTTAGATAGATAGATATGACACTAATATCTATCCAACAATGTATTTGACTTGCCAAAAGTATATGCTTTCACTGGTAAATTATGTAAATAGTTATCAGTACATCTTTAGCCTTCTAAAGAAATGAAATTCTGGCTATACACTACTGAAAATGTGTCACAGTGAGCATCTTTGGATTTCTCAAAGTCTGGTGCAGTGCTGGTGGATACAAAAAGGACAGCTGGAGGAGGAAAGCAAAACAAATAGTTGTCATAGATACCAGTGACCTCTAAAACTTCATTGTTCTCATGTAACCCACCTTCTCCCCAAACAGGTTTTGAAAGAGTGTGAAATTTCAGGATGTTGTATTCTCCCCATTTATGAATGGGAGGGTGGGAGGTCTGATTATTGATATTTGTGCTGAGCAGACATCTGACACTGACTGGGCCAAGCACAGGCATACCCTTAAGATAAGAAGATACATGAGAATCCAGCTAGGTCCTTCACCTGAGGCACTTTAGGGGATCTGGTTATAAATGGAGAATGAAAGGCACGATGACAAGGTAATAGTGCAATTAGTTAAAAAAAAGAGAGAGGGCATTTTAAACTAGTCAAAACCAGGCAAATTCTGTTATTAATGAGAATTTTCACCTCCAGGTCATTGTATCATATGTCCTTGGGAGTTGATTAAATGAGAGTTTTAGGAGGATGAAGGAAGAAAGAGGAAAGGTGAAATTATATATTTTTTTTCTATTTGAAGCTACTAGACCAGATTCATAAACAACTATTATCTGCACACTGTCTGGGTATCAAAAGGATAGCCAAATATTTGAACTATGCTACCATGGATAAAAAGACTGGGAGATGGAGGCAGTAGATTAGAAAGCGTTGACATTCCACTTGTCTGTATGCTCAGTTCTTCAAGGAAGGGAGTGCTTCATGCATCTTCTCATTGTCTCCAGGTGCCACTAAAGAATAGTTTCACTAGACTGAAAACTCTGGAAAAAGAACAGCTGCTTCTTCAGGAAGGGGGATAATGAACACATTTTGCAGGTGTCAGTCAGACTCTAGTGACATTCATAGGCAGGAAGGAGAATATCAGTGAGAATGGTTGTGCCTTTTGTGGGCAGTCATCTATTGGTATTAACTGTATTTTATTTAGTTCTTGCTCTCCCTTCCCTCCTGAGAGATTTCTGATTCCTAGCACTCAGCATTTCCCTGTGACTGTTATGTATCTAACACCCTGGAATTATTCTGCTAATACAGGAAAACTTGCTTATCACCTGTATGATCAGGTGGATGGCTCAGATCAAAATCTGCAAGTAACCTAATGCTGGCAACTTTTCACGTTGCTAAACAGGACAAACCTACCTGAGCAACAAGTATGCAATTAATAACCTTTGTGCATCTTCAGGTGTTTTTAGCAGCTTAAAAGGGCTTTTTCATGCTGCAGTGAGACTTCTTGCTTTATGTCCAGTGTACTTTTAATTACTTTCATTGCTTCCAAAAGCATTGTGTCAGCAGGGCAAACTTTGGCAGAAAGTATCGCTTCTAACCTTGAAGAGAGATTAGTCTCTGTCTGAGAAGTCGAGAGGGTTTCTTCCCTACCTTAAAAATCTTTAGTTTTTGAAAATAAAACTGCAAGACATGTGAGAGAATAGTTATTTTTAAGAAACACTTGTAGAGCTTTGTGACAAGCACTATCTAATCAGCATTATTTATTTGCTGGCATCAGTATTATTTAATAATGTTCCATACTTAGTTAAGTCAGGATGATCTTGACGTTATGGAAACATGCAGCTGATGGGGTTCCCATCACCAGGAGCCTATGCAGTAGGAGGCAATCTCTAACAAGTGGACTTGACAAGCGAGTAGACAGAACAGCTGTTAGGATCTGGTTATATTTGGGGGTTTTCTTGTGTAGGTTTCCAAGCTATTAGAAATTCAAAGGAGAAACTTCAGCAGTAGTGATCTGGTGATCAACAATGATGAACTGATCACGTCACTAGCATGGGTTTCCCTGCGTTGTGTTTTGATTGAGCTTTTGAGGAGGCTCTCTGATCCTGATCCTTCTGTGTTGATGGTAGAAGGTTGTTACCTGTCTTTTAGCTGTTGCCTATATTCTATTTTATTTTTTTTAAGCAAAAAAACCGCACAACCACCCTGTGCAGTAGCTGTTTGATAGACATAGTGCAATAAAACTTGATCTGGGTAACATCATTGTCTTCTTGAATTAGCGTGTTCTGCAAAGTTTATCTCTTCATGCTAAAAAGAAATTGTGCTGTTGCAGAGCTACCAAGATTGTTATAAATCATTTAACTATGGCAAAATTCCATTGTCGTCCTAGGAGTATGGTAAAATAAACATTTACACTCATTGTTCTTGTACAGTATCATACAAATTATCCTACAACAGGCAGATCTCTCAGCAAAAACTACTGATAGCTGCAGAGAGCCAGATCTGAAGTTGCTGTAATTTGAGTTGTTTTATTGAAGCCTTTCAATAAAGAGCATTGAGGTAATCACCACCTGCATTTTGTAGGGTTCAACAGTAGAGAGACAGAAATTGTTTCTTTTTGCAAAGTTACCAAAACTGGCATGGGACTGGTTTTTTTAAATACATTTTTTTCCCCTCTGTTTCTAGTTACGTGGTGAACATAGGACTGATAGACAAACTGTGTTGCTGTTTCCTCTCCGTTCAAGGCCCTGTTGATGAGAATCCCAAAATAGCAACTTTTCTAGAAAATGCCACTGCAGTGCTGCATGGAATATGTCAGCTATGTTTTGCGGTTAATGGAAGGTAGGTGTGTCATCTCTTGTATGTACATCAGGCAGTAGCCCTTGTAACTGTGCCAGCCCTGCCTTCATGGAAGCCAGCGGTCTGATGAGGCTGTTCAACAGAACTGTTCTTAGTCACACAGGAAAACCAGTGAAGAAACAGTGCAGGGAATTCACTCTGCCCACCCTTTCACCACTGAACCATAATAATTGTCTGCACCAAGTTTTGATTCTTGCAAGTCATTTCTCAGAACTGCAAACTTTATCTCCTTTACTCAGTGTTGCAGAGGGTTCTACCACTGCTGGTTTTAAGTCCTAAAGATGTTAAGAGGTATTTTATTATCAGCTGTCTCTACAACAGCTTAATTCAGCTCCTCACTGTCAGTAAAGGAATTGTATTTTCTATTAAGAAAAATACTGCTAGATTTGTCAGGGAATTTTCTAGTGCATAAGGTTATCATATCCTCACCAGGATTGTGGAGAGTGAGCATGAGGTACGTATCAGATAGCAAATCTGGACATCTGTGATCTACATCATAGGACAGTCAGAATTTCAGAGCTTTGGGGTGCATGTATTAGAACCTACCACTGTTAAACTGTTACAAGACCAGGCCCACAGAACTTTACAGTGAATTCCTGGAGGGTAAAATGATTATAGGGCTGAAAAACTAGAGTTATTAAAACATAAAATAAGAAACAAAAATGTAGGTAAGAGCTCTTGCTGGTAACCTGGGGACACAAGCAGATGGAGAAAAAACTGCAAGAAATATGAGCCCAAAGAGACTATCCCAACTTACTGAAATTTCCCTTTCTGAAAGCTGCCAACTTGGCATTTTACATTCCAGGACAGCGCTGCCAAAAGTCAAATGCAGACTTAAATAAAAAAAATCAGCTTTCTCTTAGTGGAATAATAGTTCTGGCTGTAACAGCAAGGAAGGCAAGATTTGCAGTTTCTGAAGCAGGCACGTGTTTCACCCAGATTGCACCCCAAAATAATACTACACTGTGCAAGAACTTCCTTCAAGAATATCTGTTCTTTGTAGCAAAAGAATAATTTGGGGGAGTTCAGTGTTTTTCTTTACAGTTACACCAAGAAGCATCTGATCTCACTACCTGCATCTAACAGATTTTATCCTGAGGTGCTGACTGTGCTTAATTTCCAGGTTGTATTGTTCATTTGGCCATGAACAGAAAGGAGAGTAGTGAACTTGGAGATTTTGAAACTGTTGTCTTCCACTTTTAGATCAAAAGCTTTGGTGTAAGTGATTAGAAGGACATTTTAAGGACATTAGAAGGACATGATGCCATTCATCACCAGAGCCTACTCTCATGGGAGGAGTGAATGCAGAGTGTCATTCTGTCATGTTATAGAAGTCCTTAGTATTCAAGGTGGTTTAAATGGAAAAAGGTGGCAGAAACAGCTCAGGTTTACTGAATTCTTAAATATGTCACAACACACTAATAGGTGTTGTGTGGTGCATGATCTGCTGCCTCTCTGTGAGAAGTACATATGCTTCTTTCATTTGTGGTAAGTAGTAGGAGGCAGCAGTGCAGCCTATTCAGTCAGAATCCAGCATTTCTCATTCTCAGCTCAGTTGATAGATGCTTGAGCATCAAACAGACACCGTAGTGCACTCCTCTGTGCATCAAAGTAACTAACCACTGAGATCATAAAACTGCAGAGGTTGTTACTGAGAGGAAGAAAAGTCTAGCAGGTACCACCAGCGCTCTGGCACTGTAGCATGAAAATAAGCTTTGCTAACGTAATACCAGGCTTTCACCACTGATGCAAGAGCAATTTTGAATTGTTCTTTTGATATATCTTCCTATATGGAATGTTTCCAGGTTGGGAATTTCTTTATGCTCCTTAATGGTGATTGTGGGAGGCACAAATTATTTTTTTCCCTGATAGAACTATTTCAGGCTGTTACTTGTCATATACAAATTTGCCATTCCCTATTCAATTCATTAGAGTATTGTTATGCAGTGTGCAGACCTTAGCACACTGTACCACTGCCTTGGCATAGTGGGAAGCTGATACGACAGTAGAGGCTGCGTGGCTAACACATCAGGACCACCTCAGGCCTCTCCAACCATCCACAGTGCCTGCCTTCTTGAGCTATGAATGGTCAGGTGCTGTGGGATCCTCCTGCCTGGCTTTCAGACCCCACCAGGCTGGTGTAGGAGCTTTACTGCAACTGGAATCTGCAGTATCCCCAGACAGGCAGAAGTTAAATGTTCTGACTCAAAATTCTTAACAATTAAGAGATCCTGTCTTGTGGGTACAAAGTACGTTAGGCTGTTCCTGGAGCTCTGATGTAGGAAGAGCTGTCAATCTAGACTTCGCTGTTTTCTTTACAGGAACATATTCTAGTTTAGCAGAATTTAGCATTACCCAAATTTAGCAGAATGTTTCTAAACGGAGCTCGGAATTGACCACCAGTGTTCATTTATAGTATCATAGTATCAGTCAGGGTTGGAAGGGACCAAAAGGATCATCTAGTTCCAACCCCCCTGCCATGGGCAGGGACACCCCACACTAGATCAGGCTGGCCAGAGCCTCATCCAGCCTGGGCTTAAACACCTCCAGGGACGGCGCCCCAACCCCCTCCCTGGACAACCCATTCCAGGGCTTCACCACTCTCATGGTGAAGAACTTCCTCCTCACATCCAGCCTGAATCTCCCCACCTCCAGCTTCATTCCATTCCCCCTAGTGCTATCCCTGCCTGAAATCCTGAGAAGTCCCTCCCCAGCTTTCTTGTAGGCCCCCTTCAGATACTGGAAGGCCACAATGAGGTCACCTCGGAGCCTTCTCTTCTCCAGACTGAACAGCCCCAACTCCTTTGGTCTGTCCTCATAGGAGAGGTGCTCAGTTACTTCATGGAAAACACTTTTATAGGCAAGAAAGAGATCTCAGTTAAGTACAGCCTGAATATGCCTCTACATCAGGCAAAACTTCAGAACAATAATTGTTATTAGAGAATAGCCTTGAATTGTGTCATACATTTCTCAGCGTTAAGTATTAAATGAGGTCTCTGGCTGATATAATGTAGACTGTAAAATTTTAAGACACAAACTAAGATATTTTTCTTACTCACGTGAAGAACCTGGAGAAAGACATCCAAAATCATGGGATTAGGTACCATAAAGGAAACTCTTGCTAATGTAGAAACATAAATTGGAGGATTCTCAATTTTAACATCATAAAAAGTTATTGAAGTGAGAGAATCCATTCTGAACATATGTTAGAAACATATCTTATAATAAGAGAGGGATTTTCTTTGCATTAATGGTCAAGAGCTTTAAAAAGATTTAGCGTGGATATTGATCTATCATTTTTGGTACTGGCTAATAAATGCTAGATTGATTCTTTTAGTTGAAATTTAGCTGTGGATGCAATAGCACATTTTCCAAACACTGTGTAGTATGTATAAAAGACCATTTGTTGAAAATATTAACCCCATGTGAACCTTGTTTTGGTAATTTTTATACCCTGATCTGTTACACAGAATCAGTGAGGGTTGCTTGAAACCTCCAGTTGAAAGTCCTATTTTTCTTACGCTCTGTTGCATCCATTGCTCGCAATGGAGGTGAGAAGGTGAGAGAAACTTTCTCCCTGGTGAGTTAAAAGATGTGTTTCTGAGAGCTGAAAATAGGATACTGTTCCTTATTTCATGTAACGAAAAATCATGAAATGCAGCATGTCTCAATATTAAACTATTGCTGCTTGCTAAGCAGCAAAAGATGAACCTGACATGTTTGATACTTAGATGCTTAATTGGTTTCTGCTCACCGTTAAGAGGAACAGTAATTTAAAACAGAGACATTTTTGTTAACCTGAAAGAAAGCAAACTATTAAATAGACTTTATACAGCATAATAGTGGTTCCTATAGCCATACAAATCTGCTTTGCAATTTGTACCCAGTTCCAGATGTCCAGTAGCAACATTCAGGACGATGGCCTTGTTTTCCACAGTTTATTTTTGTAACTATGAGAGGTATAAAGCCTATTTTGGGCCCTTGAGTCCTGAATACACACGGAGCATGCTTGGCTTGTAACCACAAACAGAAAACAATGAGCAGGCATGGAATGCAATGAACATTAATAAAAACAGCACCGTGCTGCCTCAGCTCACCCTTCTTAAAAGTGGGAGTGAAAACTCAGTAAGAAAATACATGACAAGTCCCTCATCAGCATATCAAGGACTTGCTTACAGTCCTGTCTTTTCCTGTGCTGATAGTTCATCAAATCTATATCCCTGTACATCTCTGGAACTAAGATACCCGTCCAAGAAGTTGTTGCTTTATGGAGCACTCTTCTTACTGCCTTATTTCAGTTTTGTCCATTAATATGAATGAAGAAATTGGTGCTGACCATAGAGTTAATGCACACAGCAGGAGGAAACTCAGCAGTGGTGTAGCATAAGGGTTAATCACTAAGGAATAATGTTCTTCATTGCAGCAGTACGGTGGAGTAGCAATAACATTGACACAAGGAGGAAATGAGTTGGGCATAAGAACATTGCAAATAATAGTCTCAAATTATGTAGCTTCTCAAATTATGTAGATTCTTTTTCCAAATTTTGCTGTTGTCTTGATTCAAGAAATGTCTGCAAGCTCCCTCATTAATCCGGGAAAATAGAATGTCATAGCAGTATGGTAGCTAAGTTGTTGCTGTTATATGTTATCTCAGAACACTGGTGGAACACATATAAATCTGTGTCAACAGCTAATGAAGTTGTGGATTACCAGCTGCAGTGGCCAAAAGCTGCAAATATACAGGATTTGATCCGGGAAAAGAGTGACTGTCATGTCACAGATACACAAGGAAGTAGGCTGGTCTGTTCTCATTTTATTACAGTAATTAAGATAATGTCTGTTTTGGCTGCTGGATGGAGAGTCAGACGCAAGTCAGCCTGAGCGCTGCTTGTGCTTCCCACTGCTTGCAGGGACAGCAGATCCAGCAAGTACTGTAAACTTACTGAAACTTGTTCTTCAAACTGCTCAAAGGTTTCTGATCATTGCTTCAACACAGTACTGTGATTCCTAGCTTGACGCTGTGAACTCTTAACAGGGTCTGACAGGTGCTAAATACTTCTTTTATTATTATTTTGCCTCTTTATTTTGGCATCTCTTTCAAAATAAAGTGCTTTAGAAGCAAAAGTACAGATGATGACTTTTAGATCTTAATAATAATAAAAAAACAACCAACCCGCAGATTATATTCTAAGCCTTTTGAAAACTCATGTTTCCATTTGGCTCTGTGTTTTTAATCAGGAGTATATATTTCAAATATACAAACATTATACTGTATACCCTTAGAGAGGCTTGTCTGCTTGTTAGCTCAGTCAGTTGTTAAAACAATATATTTTCAGATATAAACAGTTTGCTCATATTGAAGCTTGGAGAAATAGTAGTTTTATACTTGTTCAGCAGAGTATGCTGTTTCTCATCAAGCTGTATTGAATTCCTGTTTTTAATAAATAGTGGTATATTTTAAGCAATGAAGTACCACTGTTTAGTATCTTTCTTTCCTGCTGTGGATATATCCACATTTTTACATTCATAAACCCTTTTTGTGAGTCATAAACCCTATACCAATTCCTGAGGCTCCTTGATGGCAGAAACTGAAAATCATCACGGAAACCCATAATGAAAATTCCATGCATTTCATTAAACTTTTCTTTTTAAGATCCTGCAGGTTGTTTGACCATAATATAAATATTTGCTTGGTCTTCTGTGTTAAATATAGAGACCTGGTAAGGTTTGAAAGCCTATCTGTTTTCCCAGCTATATAAGCCAGTGGAAGAAATCTGGTAAGTCTTGGTTCCATTCAGTGATTAATTGAAGGGGTTTTGTCCATGCTTATTATTTCACATCTGTTACAAAAACAGAGAGTGAATTTCTTTAAATATGAGCATTAAAAGGAGGGATGTCTGCAGGAATCTCCTCTCTTAACTTTAGTTATGTAAGCTCTAGTTTTCTTGTATGAAATTGTCATTATATTAGGGCTCATGTGGCTTTTCACTTCAGCTCGTATCCCAGTCGCAGTGGATTTTCACTGGGCTTGCCTTTGAGCTGGACTACAAATCTCCTAAATGTATGAAATTCACTTTTGTGCAGATGTGACCAAAATCACCCTGCATCTGCAGAAGCTCATACTTTGTTTTCCAATATCTCTTATATATTTTTTCTGTATTTTAGAGCCAGTATGAATAATGTCTTTTACCTTTTGTTGTAAACGTTTAGGCTTAAAGTGATTGTAACTGACAGTTAAGCCCAACAGGAGCCAGTGTCCTGTTCATATACACATTAACTGTAATACAGGCAACATCAAAACTAAACGTTTCTAACAGTTCTTTCAATCCACCAAACCCAGAGATTTTTCTGGGTTTTTTTACCAGCTTTGTCCTGTGGTACAACTTGAAAATTCCCAATCTTCTTGGTGAAAAAAACACTGCTTGCATTTTGAGTTATTTTGCAACTGACTTTTTAATGTATATTTTGATTCATTCACTGTTCCAGAGCAGCACAAAATGGTAGAAGGATTTCATCCAGCAGTGTAAGCTTTTTCATATGGAACTGTTTAAAAGTAATGTCAAGAGTGAGAGTTGAAAGCAAGCTAACTCTAACCTTTGGTGAAATTGGTCTTTCGCAGCCATCCGGGTTTGTTGCTCATCTGCAGCCTGCTGTATCTGCTAACACAACTTGAAACTATGCAGCAGGAATCTGCATAAAGGCACAGCTGGCATGGCCAGGTGATAGTTCAGGAAGTGTCTCTCTTGACTCCATTCAAACACACTCACTTAAAGACCACTGAGCTTCAAAATGAAGATTTTTGGGCACGGATTGCAGGTGTAGGAAAAGGAAAGTAATGCCATAAATTGTGCAGCATAGCCCTGCCCAAAACACACTTAGAGCTCTACTCTTCCGTCCACTTTTTGTATTCTTCACAGAGTAAATGTTAGGGACATTGAATGTTACAAACCACCAGAGGAATGGTAGTGGGTTGTCTTTTGCATCAGGTAAGTGGCATCAAATCCTAATTTTAATGATCTTTTTAATTTACTTCAGCTTGTGGCATGCTATTATATGTATTTTGAGAGAAACCTACTCTGGTGGCGTTCAGGAGCACTATCATGGCTGGTTTGTGGCACCGTTTCTTTAAGGATTGCTAGGAGTACAGTTGGCTACCACAGTATGCTATAAACAAACCATTTTTGGAACCTATACCATAAACTCAGACATGTTTGTCTCCAGCTTGCTTTCTGTGAGAGGCTGACCAGTAACTTGTAATGGAAGTCTGGTGTCACTTGTGTAGCCACACAGGTACTGGAAAATAGGCACAGCTACATTGCTTTTGTTCTTACTGTGCCTTACCTAGACATTTGATTGCTTCTCTGAAAGTTTTGTGTGGTAATTTTGCATCCTTGTCTGGTTTTTTTGTACAGCACATGTATGGAATAGGACTGGAACATTGGTCCCAGTGGGTCACAGCAGAGATTGTTGCACTTAACAGCTTTTTCAATAGTACCAAATATTCACAGACTGTAAATAGAAATAGCTTGGGAGGAAATGGTACCATAAGTGTTCATTTCAGATAAGGTGATTCCTTACACATGATCTAACTGATAAAAAGCAGAAGTCATCTGAGCAACTGCTTTCTAAACATAAAGAAGTGAGCAGACAGTGATGGAAGCGGATGGGTGCTAATGAAGTTGGTATCTTTCCCTTTTATAACAACTAAAAGCAAAGGAAATGGGAAAGCAGTGGAAACAAGAACCACTTTCTAAAACTAACTCTGAAGATGTCAGTTTAGTACAGGGAAGACTGGACACTCAAAGGGCTGAGAATATCCCTGCTGACGAGAATCAGTACTGAGCTCTTCCTTACTGCCCAAGCACTGCCCTGTTGTATTCACCTGGGCTGTGAAAAGACCCCTCAAAGGCTTTCATAGCCTGAGTGCTAAAATAATCTTCCTAAGCCTCCTAAATCTGCAGCATGGCAGCCTCCTCACAGTGGCTGTGCATGTGCAGTCCCCACCCAACTGCTAAGCAGTCCCTGCTCAGAGGCACAGCAGGGGTCTGTGATGTCAAGCCTGGTTATCAGCCATGCTGTATAAAGCAACCAGGCATGCCTCATGTTTTTAGTGCTCACTCATGCTGCCTTACAGAAGAATTATATTCATGAGAAAATGCATAGACACTAGCTGTCAAGTTTGCTATTGTAACTGCAAAGATGATGTTTCATCTAACTGTTGTTCCCCCTTCTAAAATATTTAAGCTGTATTTGAAGTTGGCCCAGTACCAGCGACTTCTCTGGGACGTTGAGAATGCAGTTTTGTTACGCTGCTTTGCCTTTTTCTCTGTTTCTCTTTGATCCAAGGTAGTAATGCTGTGCTGTTACAAATAGAAATTCTCCTTCATAGACATGGCGTTTGTGTGAGGTGGTGCTTTCTTACCTGCCTTTTTTGCTTCATTAAGAGAAGTGAAAATGACAGAACAAGATGATGTTCCCCACAACCAGGTAGTCACTGGTTTTGTGCTTTAATTGCTCCATCCAACCCCTATCATTCTGTGATCAAAGACAAGCGTTTGCCCCATAAAGAGCAGGATTAGTCATCTTACCCATGATCTGTGTTGGGACCCTCACTTGAGGAGACCAATGTGTGTAACAGAACAGTGCACAGTGCTGCTGATGCAGGTTCTGAACAGATCATTTAGAGCTATTCTAGTCAAGGAAGAGCTCCTTACTGATTCTAGTCAGCAGGGATATTCTCAGCCCTTTGAGTGTCCAGTCTTTCCTGTGCTAAACTGACATCTTCAGAGTTAGAGGTTGTTTTAGAAAGTGGTTCTTGTTTCCACTGCTTTCCCATTTCCTTCATCTGATTTGTCCTTTTATAACATTTTCCCATATCACTTGCCATATTTTCCTTTAATTATAGAAAAGAATAATACATAGACTCAATCTTTGTCATTTCTTTTGATACTTGAACTTTTTTTTCTGGGTGTTTGGTTTGGTTTGGGGGCTTTTGGGGGGAGGGAAGTTGTTGGGTTTTTTAAGACTGAAATGTAAGAGATGAGGTACAGACCAGATGTTGATGTAGTATAATTTCAATATTACTGCTCTCCCTGTCTTAATATGTCAGTGTTTTCTTTGATTGCCATGGACTAAGTGTATTTCTGTGATGAAATTCACGTGAGCAATGTGAAGGGTTTTGAATTAGAACTCGGAGTACAAAGAACTTGTGGAATTACATTTGTGATTTCCTTCTTATGTGCCTGCCTTCCACACCTTGTTTAACCTCCAGAGTAGGGACAGTGTTAGTCTTCCTTAGCAGTGATTGTCCTGCATCATATTCTGGATTATTAATAATGTGAAAAAACATGGACAGTACAAATCACGGAGGAGTTCTGGTAAGTGCTTTTGAAAGTTTGGGTGTGAGAATGGCAAGGGCATCCTGAGTTGTTTGCCTGCCTGTCCTGATATCCTAGAGAGTCAAAACCCTCCTGTATTTTGTATGCATACCCAAAAGGTAGCAAAGAAACCTAGTTTCCAGTTGCATAAGCTGTGCTGGTTTGTCTCGAGCCTTTTGTACTCATGTTTTGATACCACACTCTCTCACGTAACAACATCTGACTGAAATAAGACGTAGTGTGTTTTGTTAACTGCTCAACCACTTCATTCTTAAATTCCTGCAGAGCTACTTGATTAAGATCATCTGGTCCTAGTGACTGACTTTGCTACTTAGGTAGGCAGTTTCAATGCCTGCAGCCTGTCACTGAGGCACTGAGAGGCTCCAAGGAGTTCTCCCGCTTCTCCTGGCTGCTATTGCAAGGAAAGATGGGTGTAGGCTCCTGACCTGAGAAAGAGCTTGCATGGAGCCCCTAAAGTGCCCCAAGGCTTCTGACTTTCAAGTTGTTGAATTTCTGATCGCGTACTGGTTTCATAAACCAATTTTGGGAGCAAAGACATCAGTATGTGGAGAAAGATACTTAAAGCTACAGCTGCACTGCAATTAAAGAGAGGGTGTGACAATGCCCAGAGTATTGAAAGTATTTTCTGGAAATGCTGTGGTTTCTTGACTTGTCAGACATCAGGTTTTTCATGCTCATCTCCTCCTCAGATGGCTTAATGTTTCTTTGACAGATCTTGGAACATATTTGACAATACACGTCAGGATCCCACAGGACTAAGAGCAGTTCTTCAGTCTACGGATCTGGTTGGAGTCTTGCATATGCTGTACTGTGTGC
The DNA here is from genome assembly GCF_014839835.1 of Dryobates pubescens. Classification (NCBI taxonomy): domain Eukaryota; kingdom Metazoa; phylum Chordata; class Aves; order Piciformes; family Picidae; genus Dryobates; species Dryobates pubescens. Next base: position 20,017,708 of record NC_071628.1, on the reverse strand, counting down.
TTTTCCATGGGACAATTTCAGATCCAAACACAGCAAGTCCTAAAGACAGCTATGCAGCAAACACAATCCAGGTTGCCATTCAGAGTTTACGTTTCTTCAATAGTTTTGCTGTTCTTGATCTGCCTGCCTTTCAGGTAACAGATGTTTTTCAAACTTTTGCTTAGCATGGAAATGTTAATTATTGCACTACATTTTGTCTTTAAGAGCTTAATTATTGAAGGGACTTTCACAGTTAAATGTTTAGGTTTTCTTTGTGCATAAAATGAAGAGCGGTTGTTATTTCCAACTTACAGCTGTTGCTAGCAGATTTAACCCAAAAGTGAAAATACAGAATGCCTGAAATGCTGAATCAAATCCATTACTACTACTGTTCAAAACCCCTCACTTTTACTGTAGTACTTTTTATAAGCCCCCAAAATGTAAAAAAAAATAAATCTTCCTCTGAAGCATGAAAGAAGTTTTTCTAATGTGAAAGGACTTGCTTATAACTACGATTTATGTTTGTCAGTGCCTTCAGCAGTCACTTGCTTTAAGATTATAAAACTGACACTGAAAATCACTTGAAAGCATTTTTTTTTAATCCAAATAAAATTTTATTGACCAAAAATTGGAAATCTAACATTTCATGATTTTTATTTACAAACCAAAACCAACCCAAAGGATCACATTTCAAGTCTTGAGAAGGTAGTTCTTTTTTCACCACCTTCTGTGAACAGGTTTCTAGTGTAAATGAATTATTTCACCATACAATGAAAATGCAAATACTAGTATATTTCTCAGATAAATTACCAAAAGCTGTTGTGTTGTTAATAAAAACCACCTGTCAAAAAACATTGCTTTGCAAATCTTACTTAGCAGCTTTCACAACTTGTCAGAATAGGTTTCTGCTTCATTTAGTATATAATTTGTATATAAGTTATACCACACTCCATCTGAAATGCATTAAACTTTGCGTGAGTAGAGAATGAAGTATAAGATAGAAGTCTTCTTCAGTTCATATTTCTTGATTTTGATTTTTTTAGTACATTTAGTTTCTTCAATTGCAATTTGCATGTAGCAATATATCTACGCATCTCTATAGATGCAGTTGCAGGATTCAGTCCAGTCAGGATTTGTTTACAAGGTGCAGAAACACTGTATTTATTTGAGCTTCATGTAAAGCAACTTTTACATACACCATTAACTCCCATTTCTTTCTGTAAATCAAGTTGTATTGATGTAGTTCTCTTATTCAGCTTGGTCACTACCTCTTGGTTTGAGACTGGGTGTTTGATGCTGTAAATATTACAGGTACACATACCAGAGAGTGAGACTTGAACTGGGACAGTTCCAGCTTGTAGGGGAGCTGTAGCAAATCCCACTGGCTGAAGGGTTGCTCCCTGATAACTCAGGAAACCACTATCAATTTTTAAAATATAAGCTTCTACTTATGCTGTCTGTATTTATCCTTCTACCAACTATCATTTTATCTGAGCATTTATAATAAACCACCAACATCCATTCCCAGATCCCATGATCTGCGTTAGTGTGTTTGACATAAAACAGTGCAAGGTAGTAATTATTGCCCAAAGGGTGGTAGAAAGCTAACTGGTGTGAATGTACTTCATTCAGGTCATTGATGCAGGGCTCTGCTCAGGAGGCACCCACTTAGCTGTCTTGCTGAATTGTAGGCATAATATTGTTTGTGATGGACAGACACACTTGAGTAGTCTCAGCAGCAACCCCCTTCAGTGCATTCATGTGATTTGTTTCTGTAATGTTAAAAATCTCAAGGTACACCAGAGGCAGCTTGCTGTCCATTCTGACCTCGTGTGCTCGAGCAGGCAGCAGTGGGAAAGCAGCATAGTTTATGCACTGCCTGATTATTCTCTCTGAGGAATAGTTTTATCATGTAATACTAGGACTAGAGAATAGGGGTTTTTTATTAACAGAAGAGGTCTGGTATTCTAGAGTTTGTATTAGCACAGATGTCTCATGGGTATATATTTCATTTAATTTGACAGTCTAAACAATTGAAAGATGGTAGTGAGAAACAACACAGGGTCCTGAGCTGATACTAATTCTGGCTAAAAAGGAAGCATAGTTTCCTTGAAAAATTAGTTTAACTTTTATACACAAACTCAAGTGCCCTTTGACCTGTTGTTATCAGGGAAGGTTAAACCCAGGGTGCTAGGTCACAGCATGCGTGGACAGCACTAATTAAATAAGAGTGGACCCAAGAACATGGCATTTACAGGATGTAAAGCAGTAAATGGTGGCTGTATTGTGCATTGCGTTTTGAAAATGCACACACTTAGCACAGTACTTGAGGTTCAAGATAGAAAGTATCCACAACAAAGTCTGGTTTAATTGCCAAGGATTCTACTTGTGCTGGGTAGATCTGGAGTATGCTAAAACTAAATTGTACTACAGACTGGGATTTATGTATATATACGTTAGACAGGCTACAAGGTATAAAACCAAGAAAACTCTCAAATGAAAGAGATTTTCTCACAGGCCTGCACTGCTGTTTCATCAGTTAGTAGACTGTCATGCTTATTCCTTGTGCTTTAGTTCTCCCCTTTGACCTTGTGTCGTTCTGTCTGTTTGACATGTTTATTAAATAGAGGCTGTAGGCTGCGCAGATAAAATCTAATTCTCAATCTCCACGTTACAGCAATTTGCCTACTTTTAAAAAGCATCCCAAGAAGCTTTGCAGCTGAATGTTCTCTCCTTTTGGCTGTTTCTAACTTTTTTTACTGTTTGAAAAGTCATTATTTGTTATTAATCTTTGTATTCCGTTCAGAGCATGAGTTATTAATGAGAAATGCATTTTGCCCTTTTGCAGAAATGGTTTGGTTTCCTTTGCTTATTCCTAAGAAATATTATTAGCATTAAGTTTTCCTGGAACATGTAATGTATGGCAAATGAAATGGTCAACCTAATGCTATCCTGAACGTCAGCTAAGCAGAATCCATTTTTTCCCGTGTCCGTTTAAATTGGAATTTATTCTTGTTGTGGCTTTTAATGTGTACTCCAGTTGGTAAGTTACTGAAAGCAGAAAGCTGATGTCCTCCACCAAAGTCACTGCGGCAAAGAACTTCGTTTATATGTTGGTAAAAAAAAAAAAAAAAAATTGAAAGGGGGATGCAATTGATGTATATGTATCCACACAATTTCTGGTACATGCTGCTGGACTGTAATTTCTGTTTCTTGGCCTTTTTTTGCAGTCTATTGTGGGTGCTGAAGGACTATCCCTTGCGTTCCGGCATATTATCAGCTCCTTGCTGTGGTATTGTTCCCAGCATACCTATGAAGGATTGCTGCACGAAGTCATTATTTGTGTGGGCTATTTTACTGTAAACAACCCCGATAATCAGGTAAGGCAAATGGAAAATGGGATCAGAAGTTATCAAGGGCACATTTTGTCATGGATCCCTCAAGAAAACTAATCCCCTTAACGTGTTTGAAGCACTTGGGATTCCTATGAGGACAAATATATGCATGTGCAAGAAGTTGAAGTTGCATCTTAACACAAAAGCATTAATTTTATGTGGCCATAAGCAAGCTCTGTGTTCTTATGCAGGCAACAATGTTGACATTGCATCGATTTTAACTGGCCTTACTCCCTGCCAAGATACACTTAGCAACCAATATTTTTATTCCAAGTTTACTTCATGTCAGCTTGTTCAGATGGCTGTGGTACCCAAGTTAAACCCTTTTAAAGCCAACTAGGCTAGTGTTAGATGCCAATGTAGCCATTCCCCTGGTAGCCAGAGCGCTCATTTTAAGTTTAAGCCACTCTTTTGCTTTAATCTTTGTATAGTAAACCAATATGAACAAACAATGGAAATTCCCTTTTAGCTTCCTTCAGTGTTGTCCACTCATTTCAGTAGACTCTGTGATCTCATACTAACTTATGAAATAACCCAGACTCAAACCTTCAAAACTATTGCAAGTATTTCAGTCTTTAAAAATCTCTCAGCTTATATGTAGCATCTCAGAGTCCATTGGGCAGTTGGCACTGACTCCGAGTATGTGAAGCTAGCTCTGGGTGTGCAGAAACTGCGTTATGGTGCCTCCATCTTTGGTGCGATTCAGTTGCATGCTGTATTTTTCTCTCTCTCCATACCTGTAAGCTCTGATTCCTGGTTTTGTTCAGCTTTCAGGGTAGGAGTTGAGGATGAGAAGCTTAGTGCCCTCAGTTAAGCTGAGAAGCAGAAGAAGGAAGTGTTACAACTTGTTAGCAGAGGTTTAGAGAAAAGCTGTCTGATAATGTTCTTACAATCATTGGACCATTAGAATATCCTAAAGCTGACAATGCTGTCAGAAGTATTAGGTAATTATATAATGTAACTCTGTAGTAATCTTTTTGTGTCTTTGGGCACAGTCAGAGGGAGGATCCTGCAGCCTTCCTACCCTGTGCAACCAAATCCTACATGGGATCTGGTGCTTAACTGTGGGCAATGCTTCTTAAAAGGGTCGTTTTGAAAATCCATGTGATACCAAGGCCATTTTCTGATTCCCACTGCTACACAACGGCTCATGCTGGCATTCAGAAGTGCCAGCAGACAATGTTGTCTTTTCTCTGCAGTTTAAAAATGTCTTTTCTGGCACACAAGTATAAACAGATGTGATTCATTGCATGGAGGACTTGCAACTATTACCGTGCCAGGAATAGCACAGAAGAGGGATTTCCTACCAGCCATGTCAGTTAGAGCAGTTTGCAATGCCTGTTGCTGTTTAGTACTCATGCCCTGGGGTGAAGGTCCGACCGTGGCAAGTGGGCACCATGCCATGGCAGCAGCTGGTGATGGTGGCTGCCGGCAGGCAGTCAAGAGACTAAGTATGTGCAAAATGCGTTTGTGTGTGGGCATGCTTCCCAGCTGGTGATTTTGTAGTGTTTTGGAGTCTTCAGCACGTGCACTTAGGCTGGGGGGCATGTGCCATCAATAATGTATCCCTGGACCAAGTTAATTTTTGAGATAAAAAAGTAGCTTCTGCAGCTCTGAGAGTCAAGTTTAGGTCTTTGGTTAAACCACCACCGTATGTTAGTACTTTTCATACACTAGCAGCAGTCTTCTGTGGTGGTTTGCTTTGGTGGTAGTGTTCCAAGAGCTATCATGATATGCTTAACCTTTTTGTAACTTCTGATATTCCTAAGAACTTATGTTCTTAACTTAGGAAGTAGCATTTGAGGGTGGTTGGTGCCTTTTGTTTGAAAAAAACACAAGTGAAGTGTTCCTCACTCAGGTACTTGGAAAATACAGGGAAGATAGATGGGGTTTTTTTAAGCAAAAGGAAGTATTTTTCCTTTTACTACTTAGGCAGAGCAGCACAACTTGCTTACAGTCATTATTTTCAGGTGCTGTGACTTCCAGTCAAGTTAGGATGCCTTTTGTGAGAAGGGAAGTGCCTTCTATTCATTCAGTTACGGTTTAAGTTTTTTATTCTGTAATGAGCTTCCTTTTTTTTTTTCCTTTCGTTGCTGATCATCAGCAGAGTACTGCTAAAAATAAAAAATTGGTCTCCCAGTGAAAGCTTTCAAACAGTATAGGCTTGAGCTCCTGGAAAGAATGGTGTAATAAAAACACATACACCAGACCTGGGCTATGAAAACAGATTTCCATAGAGCTCTTTTTATGTAGTATTTGAACAAATTTTAAAGGAGACAATAACTGATGTGTTTCAAAGCAGATTCAGATTGGTCTTGCAGTCAAGTACACATTTGTTTTGAAATGTTTATAGTTTAAATTCGTTTTTCCCCTCTAAATTTGTGTTCGTTATTACAAGTCTTCATATGTTTTAATTCCTTTCAACTCTCTTAAAAAAAAAAAAAAAAAGGAAAAAAAGGACAAATAGTTGCTTGGAGTTTTTGGTGTGCCTTTTGTGCCTCCTTTGTTTACCCACATCAGCAGATAAATATCCAAAATAGTGTGCTGCAATAAAGGAAAAGAAAATGTAATTATTTAAAAAAATTGCAGTTTCCCAATTTGAAGAATAGATAGCTATCTAAAAAGGAAATTTTACAGCCTGTCAGCCTTAGTTCTGACCTTCTGTAGTACTACTGTGATTTAAGTAAGTGAATTATTACCACTGTGCAGTCAAAATAAAAAAAAAAGGGCAATTTCCTAAATATTCCACCCGTACAGAGGAAGAATCGTCCAAGAGCATTATATGCCAATCAGTTAATGTAATGTAGGTTTGTCTGGTTGTATTGCCCTACCTGTAAAAGTCTGTAACAAACTAAAAAAGCAAGTTCTTTCCTCTGGTGTAGCGTCAAGATTCATATTACACTGCAGTTTCCAGGAGCCCCAAATAAGAGGAGGGCCTCACAGTGGGTCCTACACACATGCAGAGACAGTGGCTGGGGTCCCAGTTGGAGCTTTCACTACTGTCGGCTTTTGGTCCAGGCCCAAGTGATTCTGCTGAGGAGCAGTGAGGACAATGGATTCCTGAGGAACGCATTCCTAAGTGTTTTGATAGTGCTTGCACTGTTTATTTTAAGACAACCATGATTTTGCTGACTCTGCCCACATGTGATATATTAGCAATATTCCTTTACGTTTTTTTCATATTTTGTTTTAACATTCAGAAAGCTTTTTTGCAGGGCAGCTGCTTTCACTAAAGCCATAAATCAGTTATGAAATTGGAAGTTTCAAAAAGCAGTGTTTCTTTAATATTTTAAATGCTTTAACATCATTAGTCAAGCCTAAACTGCACTGTCTGTTTTGTATCGGCACGTGAACTTGTGTTTACTACAGAGCCAGACAGCCTGCCTTTCACGAGCCGTGCGGCTGTAATCACGCCGTGCTAGAGCTCGGCTTTATTAGGCATCTGCTTTGCATGAGTATGATCAAGGAAACTGGTTCTCTCTCTTTTTTTTTTTTTTTAGCCACCATTTAATCTACTAACATACAAAAACAGGTCCCATGATACTAAGGATAGAGATGTAAAACTAAACTGCGTAATAAAAATAACATCCAATCTTCCAATAAGCCAACCATACTATATCAGACTATAGGATTACAGTTTCTAATTAAAATGTTCATGTTAATTAAAAAAATCCTTCTATTTCATTACATTTTTATTGCCTTTCATTGTTTGATTTAATTAGTATAATGAATATAATTAGCATGTGCTGTCAACTGAGTTCATTTGCATATTATATTGGATAATTGAATGTGGTCCCATCATTAAATTAACATGAATGACAGATGATTTGGCTTCTTTCTCATTGCTGCATTGGGAATAAAAACCTCTCCGTACTCATTGCCGTTAGTGAATATTTTTCATCTGAAAAGTCCTTGCAAGTCAGACCTCCAGACTCAGGATCTTGCCTCCAAGAGTGGTTGCATTGTTCATGTGTGGTGTTTTGCGCTTATTTAAATACACGCAAATAATTTTTGTTGTGTCAGTCTTTGACACACATGTATTTGGAGTGCTCTAGGAAAACGTCACACATTTGGGGGATTTTTTAGGATGTGGAACTGTGTATTTGTAAATTCTCTAACTGTATTATTATTAGATTGCGTTGCACGTATTATTATTAGATTGCAAATTGAAATCTCTGTGAATGGGATTAGAATATGTAGACAGAAGTAAAAGCTTCTCTTAGAATAACCAATGCAATAGGAAAAGTCTAGAAATACAAACCACATGTCCTTGAAGAGGGGTTTTCACCCCTGAAAGTTTATCATCCAGTTACAAGTCTAACTCACTTCTTTGTCACTCCAAAATTTATCCCTAGACGCTTGTGTCCATAAGAACAACACATTGTTCTTGTTGTAAGCTTATGAATAACTGAAATGTTAATATCCAACAATCCATATGTTGAAAAAAAGAAGCACACCAAATTTAATAATACCATTGACTTACTAGAAATTTATCCTTGCTATATAGATATGGAAAGTATCTTGCAGAACACGTTTCAGGCATACCAGCTAGCTGCAGTGAAAGGAATAAGCAGCAATAAGAGACAGGATATTTTGGGAGAGGGAATATCGCCTGTCATAAAAATCTAAACCTCAGACCTCAGTATCACAGGTATAAATCTAAAGAATGGTAGACACAGTCCTAAAGGGTCTCATTTAGGACTCACTCCCAGCACAAAGCAAACATGGTAGATAGTCCCCAAGAAAGGCTTCAGCCTTAGATTGGCTTTTCCCTTTTTTCTTAAGTGATTGGCTTAGAGCTATATTTCTTTTTAGCATTTATTTCATGTGGCAACTCTTATTTCTGTCACAAAAAAACAGTACCCTATGCAACAGTAAGCGTAGAACGCACACATCTGTATGTCTGTGATATATATGCTAACTGTGGTTACAAGTACTGTTAGGTTGTAAGGGACAGTTACAAAGTGACTTAATTAAAAGTTACCTTCTGCAGGGAAATTTTTCTGTGCTTTTGACATTGTTAGCTTGAATTGAGTTTCAGTATGTGGCCAATTTTGCCTAGTGTCAGTATGAAGAAAGCTACTTCTCAAATGGAAAAATGGTGAAAGTCAGAAGTTGAGAGAAAAACTTGGAAGAGTGGTTATAAAAATATTAGGTAGCTTCCATATGGATTGTTTACTAGAGGCCATCATTAAACTTTCATTATTTAGGTTGTTTTGGGGGCTGTGGAGTAAGTGGAACAATTTTGATATTGTAGGTGGCGGTTTTGAAGACGCAGCTCAAGACTAAAGATGCAGGGATTGTTACTTACCATATAGTTCATGTATGGTTTTGAGTGGTATCTGAAATGACTTAGTTCTGATTTTGTTAGTTTCTTTTCAGAGGAGGGATTTTTAGGAGGATGGATTTCATGTTGAGGTTGTGAGTTCGATTCCTTAAACCTTTAAAAAATTAAACAAACATCAACCACAACCTTTTTAAAGCTTTATATGTTTGAACAAAAAATTCTGAGAAATAGCTGATTTTGACAAGTGAGTGATTCATGGGAAGTTGTAGTCTTGACTACCATTTAGGAGCACTTCAGTTTGTGAACAAAAAATCCCCTAAGGATTAAACTCCCCAAGTTAAAAAGGAGTAAATTAAAGCAGATCTGCAATGTATGCTTTCTCTCTATCAGCCTTATATACTTTTACCACATAAATTCACTTAAGTGAATGCAATGTCTGCACAGAAGATGGCATTCCTGTCTAGGCAGTGGGTGAAAAGTGGGGGTGCCTCCTGGGTAATTAGTTAGACACCTTTGTTGTTATGTGAGCTTACTGATGACTTTCTTTTCTAAGAATGATCTATGACAAAGCAAATAAAATACATCAAGGGCATGTGGGACTGTATATTTCACACGTCACATCTTAATTGTATTTCTGACATTCCAAAATGCATCCTATAATTTTTCTTCTCTTTTTTTTTTTAAGGATGTGGGGAAGGTAATTTAATATGAGCAAAGACTTAATGTGGAATCAAATGTATTCAGTTTCAGTTTGTGATGGCTGGCTGATTCCTGTGGAAGGGGAGGAGAATCTGTGTAGGAATTAATATGGGAAATGAATGCACTTACATTTATCTTATTATCTTATTCTTAAACTGTAAACACAAAATAATAAACTTAGCTCTTGGTGTCATAAAAGCCAGTACTTTCAACAACCTTAAAATATCATCTGTAACTAAGGCTTAGAAATGGGGGAGGAGAGAGAGAGAGACGTCAGCTGCTGCTGCCTTCAAAAAGCGATGTTCTAATCTTACTCCTGGGTCAGGAATAGAAGAGTTTGGTGGGCTCAACTTAATCCCCAGTGGACCTTTGTCTGCATCGAGAAAACACCACAGAGTTTGGCATAATCCTGCTTAATAAGTAGTTTCTTCTCAGCTAAGACCTGGGCATGGAACATTATGGGTTTGGCCAGTGGAGATCTGTTGGTGGAGCTGGACGCAGAAGCTCGTCCAACGCCTGCCTTTGCTCCACCTCCTTCCCACCCAGCCAGTCTCTTTTTCATGAGAATTGAAGTTCACACAGAAATGTAAAACAAAGTCTAAAGCCTGCAAATATTTAATCAGGCCCTGTGTACTATTGTCTGTCTCGCCTCATGTGCGAGGGAACTCCCTGTACTTCTCCCATAAGCTGTAAGTTTTCCAAGTGTGAGCAGGCCCACAGTGACTGTCCCCATGATGGCTGGCCCCATGCAGAGAGGACGCCAGCCTGCTCTCTGTTTGCAGCTTTGGGCTCGGGCAGTTGACAGCTGTTCCAAGCACTTGGATGCTGCTCTAAGGGTGGGAGCCTGCAAGAAGCCCAAAGAAGTCTCCCAAACCCAGTTAGTGTTTAGCTTAAGAAATACTTGATTGAAGCGATACGGAAACAGAAAACAAAATGCATTAAATCTTGGGAAGTGAGTACCATGGAAAATCTTGCTCGTCCTCCTCTCCCCTCAATAATGGGTAAACTGTAGCACATTTTTCACGGCGAAGAAGCACATTTCTTGCTCTCTGAAGCTTTTCTTCAGCCAGCTCTGTAACGCATCCAATGGCTCGATGTTTCACAGTCTTTGTAGCTGGTCATCAGATATTTTCACAAACCCTTTACATTTATTGTGGAAGACAGAAGACAAAATGTACTAGTAATAAAGTTCTAAGGCTTATAGCTTACTTGTGAGTATGGTTTTGGAGCGTGACAGAAAATGTTTGCTTTTGAAGAGAGAAATGCTCTCAGAGACGCAAGAAGATTATGTATGGTTTAGGCTGTAATATTGTCATTATTCATACCTCTGGGAATTTTAACCCAGACTAGCTAAGTCCTCAAGGACGATGGCAGAAATTTCTGCCAGTTGTGGGCTTAAACTTCTGTTGACTGAAGTCCTGTTTCTTCTCTGGCCTTTGAATCAAGACTTCATTGAATTCTTCATGCCTGGGCATGTGTTACATTAAAAAATAACCTCAAGGCATATTAAAATTATTTCCATTTTCTTGCAATGGAGCATATATTTTAACATATCTGTTTTAATATTATTTATTGCTGAATTAATCTATATATATCTCATTTGTTGTACCTAAGGCAACTTGTCATTTTGGGTGACATTTTTCTCAAGAGCTTTATATAAAGAGCTGTTTTATCTAGATTTCCCACTAGCATCACTTTTGGTAAACACTTCCACATGTTTACTGCACCACTGTTCTGCTATTTACTATTGTCCTATCCTAAATGCTCAAGTGGCTTAGGCTGATTACACCAAAACTTCTCAGAACTTTTTTTCCTTGTTACATATAGGCAGAGCACCACAGAATCTGTGTGCTTAAACCACAGAGCTAGCTCTAAAGGGTCAGTGCTCTGTAAATGTCATTTATGGGAAGACTAATGTTATTTCTGAGCACTGTTATCTTCCCTCTGAAAGCTCAAATGTGATGTTAAGAAAATAAGCAACTGGAATTTTTCAAACAGACAAAATTCTTATTTTAAAATTTGAATGTAGCCTTCTGGAACATTGTTTTTTGCATGCAAATGGCACTCCAATTCCTGATAAATGCTGGGAGGAATTGAGAACATTGTTTGCGCAGAGCCTTGCCAATAGTGGAGTTTACAAAATGGAAAGAAAGGAGCTTGACCTTAAAACAGGAGAAGAGCCTAAGTGGTGACATATTCTGCTGATTAAATACTAGCAGTATGAGATCTGTTTATGTAGAAGCAAAGAAATAATGCAGATCTAATTTTGAAGAGGCACTCTGGAGTATTAATATAAAGACTTAGTTCACTTGCAACATTATAAATAAGCTCACATCAAACAAAAAGATGTTTGATGGAGTACTGCAGTTACAGAGATCAGATTCATAGTTCCTGTTCAGTAAAGTTATTAGTTTGTACAAATTAGAATTGAAATTTATATAAATGATAAATAGAAAAGAAACAATAATAGTTCCCATACCAATGGTGCAGTTTTAGGATACCAATGTTTATAATGGGCCATGATCAAGACTGGAACCATAGTTCATACAAGATAGTGGAAAAGGCATGGAGTGTCCTTAGAGAACCATTAGCTTTTTAGTCTGAATGTGAAATACATTACTGCAGAAGAGCACAGTCAAGTAGAAGAGGACATTTTAATGCTTCATTTCATGAAAGTAAAAGGGAAATCTAGTGAGAAGTATGGTTTTCTAGAAAGTTAATTCATCTCAGTGAAAATACCCACAATTCTTTTTGAGTACCTGTGGAATACACTCTTTTGTTAGCATGCTATTCTCCAAGAGCTGAGGAAGGTTTCACTTCAGAAAGTTCAAAACTTGACAAAGTTATGATTCAAGTCCCGTTTTCCTTTATCCACTTCACAATAGTACAATTTTGTCTCACTTTTCACTTGATAAAAGAGCTACAAGTTCTAATTGGTCAGAATTACTAAAAAACACTGGTCTGACTGTAGAGTAGTAAGAACACAACCTTGTCGTGCAGAGTTGGTCACATGAGAGCAGTGCACTTAAATTACTTGTAAGGTTTTGTTCAAATCTGGACACTGGGGATTTTGTAACCTCAGATTTCAGTTCTTCTCCAGGGAACCTTTCTCTTTCCCTCTGCTATCTTCAAGCAGCAAGAAGCTGCTTTTTCTTTTGTGTATGAAAGAAACCAATAGGCTACAGAACACACCATAAGCTGAATCATCTTCCTGCTGCAGCGTTGCCAAGTAAGCATCCCTCTGCTACTGGCTTAAACAAAATGATTTTTAACTTGGAATAGTCTGATGAGGCTTGTTGGTTTGGGGTTTGTTTGGTGGGGGTCTTTTGGGTGGGTTTGTGTGTGTGTGTGTGTGTTTTTGCATTTGGTTTGGGTTTTTTTTGGTGGGTGGTGTTTTTATGTGGGGGTTTTTTGGTGGGTGATTTTTGGGTTTTGGTGGATTTTTTTGAGCGGAAAGCAACCACTGAGGAAGTAGTTGAATGGAATGGTAAATATTATTATCATTCTAGATGTGATGGATGTCGCATAGCTTTCTAAGGGTATGGATAATCTACAGCAAATGGTAATAGTTGATTCATAATGTTATGGTTGTCTGGTCTAGCACAGTTCAGTTCATTGAGAACTTGGCTTTCTGAATCTGTTGAATGCTCATTTATTTTGCTTTTCCATAGACAAAAATCTCACTGCTGGCTTTCTGTTCTTCCTGACCAGAAAAATTAATTAGCCTCTTTGAAAGATAATTCCAGTGTTTTTATGGTACATATGGACAGAAATAGCTGACATGAGTGATGCTTTTCCAGAGCTGTAAATGTCCAAGTGAAACAAGAAAATCTAAATTCCATCAGTAGAACTAGACTAAATACTGCTCTAAAAATCAGCACTTCTGCTCTGCAGTAATCCTGGACTAACCTTGCATAGTACACAAGGAGTGACAAAGTTCTTCGTCTGGGGCTGCACCATTCTCTCTTTTTTTTTTAATTTGCAGGAAAATATCTGACAATGTTTAACATAAGTGCATAGAGCCATTGAAAACCAGTCTGTGATCATAATCCTCTTCAAATCTCTGGAAGGTTTCAGGAAAAGTTTTAAATTCTATTAGTTTCTCTTCTTTGAAATGCTTTATGTATGTAAAATATGTGCAGTTGCAACTGGGACACTGAATTTTAGATGTCCACCAAAAATGCTATTCCATCATTTTTAAAAGTATAAATCATCACAAACCATTTGATTTGAACTGCTAGTTCTTAAAAAAGTAATATGCTATATATCTGCTATATATCTATGCTATGTATCTATTTAGGACATATGAATATATGAGTGATATGATTATATGAATTATCAGTTCGCTTCCATTTGGTTAATATTTGTTCAGTATTTCACGTACAGTCATTCTGAAACTTGCTGGCTGCTATTTCAGTTTTCTCAGCAAAAATCCTGTTTATTACTTGCAAGATGCTGATTATGAAGATATAATTTCAAAGACAAGAAAAGTCATATTTAATTTTCTTCTAAAATTGACCATTGGCATAGTAAGATTTCACTTCTTATTTGTAGTGTAAGAGCTGCTACATTCTCTGTCATTACTGTATGATTCCAAAGATCTAGATGCCATTAGTTACTACCCTGCTTTGACAAAAATACATACCTATGCATTTAACAGTAATTGTAGTTTTCATTCATGATAAAAGGAGTATAGAGAAAGATTTAGTTCAAGACAAGTGTATGTATACACAGTACATAAATAGAATGAGGAGGTGTTCACCAGAACACCTTTCCCTTACTAGTTCTCATGTGGTGGTTGTCCCTGTGCACTACAACAGTTACCTCCTTCAAGCAAGGAAAGAAGTTGCATTTCTGTCATTCTCATTCTTGCAGGATCATCAGAAAGTTATTTTTGAGCCCTCAGGGCTTCACAGGAAAATGAAATGATTTGCAGCATTCCCTTTAGTACCCAGAGGAAAATCTTAAGTTACTTGGGTCCACAGAGTTTGTTAGTTCCCTAGCAAAGGCCTTCAGTCCTGGGAGGATCTCCTTTGCAAGGTGCAGGAAGCTGTGGCAGGAGAGGAAGGCTGCAGGAGCTGTCCCAGTGGGAATACAAGGAAGAACTGCAGAATCCAGGATGGAACACCCTTCTGGTAGTCACCACAGGTCTGTAGCCAGACACTGTATCTGAGTGACAGTGGAAGCCTGATCTCCCTGCAAAACCACTGAATCACAGAAAACATCTGGCTGAAAGAGACCTCAAAGACCATCCAGTCCAAACCTTGACCCAGCACTGAAAGTTCATCATCAATCCATGTCCCTAATCATCAGGTCCCCAGGCTGCTAGAACGCCCCCAGGGATGGTGACTCTACCACTGCCCTGGGCAGACCATTCCAATGTTTGAGAACCCTTTCAGTGAAGAAGTATTTCCTAATATACAGCCAGTTTTTAATCCAATGCAGAGTGCACTTATCCGAGCCTTGTGCCAGGAGTTTCTGAAGGAGAATGCTGTGGGACAGTGTCAAAGCTTTTACTGAAGTCCAGGTAGACAATGACCATGGCCCAGCCAACTCCCATAATAAAACCATTCTCCCCTTTTGGGTGAGGTGTGCCCCATCTACTGACAGCAGGCCTGGCTGCTGTAAACCAACCCATGATCAAAAACCCCAGAGTTCTACTGGTGGCACCAGGCTTGAAGCCGGGAATTAATCTCATAGGTCGTCTTCAGTCTTTTTGGGTTGGTCCCTGCTACTGGAGGGGTGGAGGAGAACACTACCTGTGTTCCCACTCCCCTGACCAGTCAACTCAAGGCCCTGAAGTTCCTCTTGACAGCCCTCAGTTTTCTTTTTTCTAGTTCATCATTGCCTATTTGGAAAGTCAGTAGTGGGTAATAATGTGTGGGCCACACCAGGCTGGGGAGCTTTCTTGCCACATCACTAAGCCAGGCCCCAGGGAGGCAGCAGACTTCCCTGTGGGATGAGTCATGTCAGCAAATCATCCCTTCTCACCCTTTCAGGGGGAATCACCAGTAATAACCCTTCTCTTTTTTGTGGTGCTGACTACCTTACCTTTGGTAGGTCCTTGGGAGCATTTCCATCATTGTCACTGTTTGACTGTCCCATGGAGTCCAGAGCCCCATACCTGTTATTTAGGGGCAACTAGGAATGTGTGGGAGGCTGTGGGGGAAGTCATCTGCTTTGCAATGTAGGGACCTGTTTCCATTCACCCTAATTGTGAGCTCTAACTGATGATTGAGCCTGCTCTGGGGAAAGCAGGGTGTGACTCCACCAGTCTGTCACTGACTCAAACTCACTGATGCTTCTCAGCCTGCTCACAGAGATCTGTTACCCAGCAGTCAAGGTCCTCTGCCTGAGCACATCTCCCGCAGGTGAGCTCCGTGCTGGCCTCCTGCACCGATGTCACAGCTGAGCCACTCTGCAGCCTGATGCTTTCATGGTTGCAGGCCTTACCTCAAGCTCAGGCTAGGTAGCTGCATCAGTGGTGGTGGTTGGCAGCATGTGAGGAGGCCATCAGTGCTTCTGCACGGGGGCTGATCTCCTCAGTGAGAGACTCTTCCCCTGTGTGAACTGCTGCCCTGTTTGCTGGCACTCTGGGTCCCTGGGGGTGCTTAAGTAGGCCACGGAGGCTGCGACACCACCCACGCTTTGCTCACCTCTCATGAGAGTTCACCTCAACTTTAGTACTCTTCTGTACCACAGGGAGCTTTAATTTTTTTGATTGATTGTCCTTTTTTATTGCTCAAGTGCTGTGTGGCATATTGCTGGCTTCTGTCATTGTAGTATGTTTTGAAAGACTGACTTTTATACTGCTTCAGACTTTCACAGCTAGATAAATTGCAGCAAATAGCCAAGCAATATACTGTACAGTGAACACTCACCCAGGTAAACTTGAAGGAAAAATGAATTCCATCTTGAGACTTCAGAAGTCATGAATCATGTTTTCCTCAGTGATAAACTTCAGAAATACTAATACAGTGGATCAGGATGGTTATTGCAGTTGTGAGCGCAGAATGCATTTTTCCAGAGTCACACAGGAGCATGGATAGCTTGGCAGGGCAGCACAGAGTGCCTGACCCTCTGGCTATTGGAGATTAAGCAAATTAGTGGGACCTGTAGGACACTATAAACTGGTGGGAGTGACAGAAGATAACTAATAGGCAACCTTAAAAGGTGTTGCTCAGTGAAAAGTTCCCACAGGTCATCACATTAGTCATTGTGCTGGACAGTCAGTGTGGATTCAGTAGGAAAGCTGGAAATTCAGATTCCAAGCAGGGTAAATTATATTATTAAAGGTGACTTTTAGCAGAGGTTGAAAGTAAACAAAGTCATGTTTAGAGTGGCATACATCGTGCAGCCTTGCTGTCACCTTACAGGGAGTAGAGGATGCTTCAGCTCAACACGATAAAGGATTTAAGATGCTCTGGCCTCTCATTTCCCTCAGGCTTTTACACGGAGAGCAGCCGGTGCTGTTGGCTTGTAACCCTGAATCGTACCACCATATTCTGTAAGAGGGGCCTCACCTCAGAGATTAATCAGGGTCTTGAGTCTGACTGGTAGCACAGAGACAAACTTCATTAATTCATCATGAAGTAGCATTTCAGAAACACGCTTGCTGTGTCTCTTACCTATGCTTAAGTTTGGGTAGGGTTATTCTAACATTCACTGTGTTGCAGCTAAAATAAATTGAGCTAAGCAGTTGCAGTTTCTTTGGAATTTATTTAGGTTAAGGATGAGCAAAACCAATGAAGTTCTATGAATATCTATAAATGTTGGAAGTAAGCAACATTTTTTAAGAAATAAAGAAAACTTTAATGTCAATTGGCTGTTCTGGATAACATGAAAAAGGAGCTTGTATTAATTTGATAGTTCTCATTCAGAAAAAGAAAACCACAAGCAAATATTAATGGCACCAATGCATATATGTGAAGTTAAGTAGGTGCTTAAATATTTGGCTGTACAGAAATGTGGTGATTTAATTAGGATCTTGTTACATTTGACAGGCATATCTGACTTTCAGACTAGAGAGAAGGCAACAAGAAAAGCTAACTCTAGGTAAATGTGTTGGGACTCCAGTATGTGGCAGGAGGAAAAGCAAGCTTCCTGCACTGCATTTCATTAAGGAGTTTTACCTTGTATTAGAGCATTTTTTTTAGATAAATACTCCAAGCCTGGAAACCTTGCTAGAATCATTAAGCCAAGTCAGTGTTTAAGGGGGGGGGCAGGGAAGGATTTAAAACAAAATAAAAATAAAATAAAGATGAGCCTTTTTTCACCATAAAGAAGTCATAGGCAAGGCTTCCATTTTTTCATTGTTCATCTGTTAGGTCAAGTACTGGACTTCACTTGCTCCACCCGCTGACAGTGAAACAAGGAATACATGCTCTGATAGAGGTTTATTTGTTTGGGTTTTTTCCCCAGTAAGAGGTGACTCATGACTTCTTTTTCAGAGTACATAATGTAGGTGTATCAGGTTTAGTAGCTGCATTAGTACAATGAGCTGAAATCATCAAATTGATTCCACATGTGATAAATACCAGATTAAAATAACTAACAGCCCTTACATATACACTTCCCTGTCTTAAATGTCAGTATCATAGTACTAAAAATGTTGAAAATAAAAGAAAAAAAATCATAATTCCATGGAAGCCATTTGATTATCAGCACTATTAGTTTGGCAAGAGTTCTGTAATTGTCCGTGGCATTGTTAGAGCAGGTAAAGGAAGTGAAGTGTGCAATGAAAAACTCACCAAAACTTGTTTTTTCCCTCTGCCTGTTCACCAAGTGTACAGTGGCCAGTAAAAAGAAGTTAAGGGATGTGTTGTTCTGCCCTTGATCAGAAATAGCAATTGCAGTTCTTTTAGTATGGTTACAATTGATTTTAAGCACTTTCCTGATTGTAACATTTCCCATAAACCCCCATGGATTTATTTATATAATAACCACTCTGCTTAATTTAAAATTCACACAGTAATCCCACACTGGAAAGGCAGCTCCTTACTTAGTGGGTGGGAACCAACAGTTAAGTTTAGAATCATCCAAATACTTCAGTGATATTTTCCTCAAGACAGTGTCTGAATGCATGCTGAATTGTCACGTATTTGGCCATCTTTTAAAAATTCCTCCTATCTTTAAGGGCATGGAGACATTTCTACTGGTATTTTAAAAGGGTTTCAATGCCTTTTTGGCTGGTGAACTAAAAAAAATGCAAACTATTACTTTGTTGCTCTTGTTTTATCAACTGAGAGTTTGCTCTGAAGGTATTGTTAAAAGTACTTTGAAAACTTGTAAATCCCTGTAATTTATGTTCCTGTGGTCTCAACTGCTTCTTTCTGTCCTTCTGGTTTTAATTTGAATGCAGTCTTGTCTGGGTGTGTACCTGTAAAATGGTGTTTTTCCAAGTACAATTTACAGTCGTGACCCTCCATTTTACAGTGTTCTAACCTTATAGGAGCTTCCTCCTATGCCAAAAAGCCAACTTTGGGTCAAACAGCTCTTTCATATTATAATTGTCTAATCAAGCTTACTTGGAACAGATCTGATTTTGGCATTTTTTAGTTTATCACAAAGACTTTATAAGAATATCGACTAAGTTGGAAAGGTTCCTTTGCAGGAGACCAGTAATAGCATCGCCTTACTTCTTCAGATGTACACAGTTGTAAACTTAGCCTGCTTCATGACAACAGTCCCATTTATCTAAACAATTCTCCTTTTAGAGTCAATGGCACTGATAGAAACCGAGATAAGAAATACAGATGGGAGGATCTTTCTGAGTCTTTACTTACTGAAACTCCTTGCTGCATGGCTTACAATCGCCTTTTCTTTTTGGTGCCTGAGAGCGCGTGGCAGACATCTATGGTGAAACAGGGTCCTCTCCAATTGCCAGAGAGATCTCTAGTAAAGGCTGATTGAGCTTCAGCAGAGTTTTTACAGTCCTGGGGATTGTTTTCTTGAGTTTTTGCTCCCCACATGCTTACTGTATTTAAATGGCAGGGGCTGGGGTTGTTTGTTTTGTAGCTCTAACTTACAATAGTCCCTTGACTGTAATTCTGTGAGTTAAGATCTAAAATTATCTGTGTTATTGTAATCTGCAGATTAATCCCCTTCTCTGCCTTTTTGGATTGTACAGGAAAAAGAAGTTTCACAGCCTTAGCTTTATTTATCTGCAATAAAAAGTAATACTTGCACAGCAAAATGGAAGGGTTTATTTTTAGTATTTACTTATTGGCCACGCTCATTTTTTTAGCATGACTTCAGCACCCTTGGTGGTTAGCAGGAAGAGAAGAAGAGACAGATCACGTGTTTTAATGTTGTTACGTTTGTATTTTCAGATCATTGTACAATCTGGCCGCCACCCCACAGTGCTGCAGAAACTATGCCAGCTGCCTTTCCAGTATTTCAGTGATCCTCGTTTAATCAAAGTGCTCTTCCCTTCGCTAATAGCTGCTTGTTACAATAACCCTCAGAACAAGATCATCCTGGAACAGGAGATGAGCTCTGTTTTGCTTGCCACGTTCATCCAGGTAGTTATTGCAGTAACGTAACAGCAAGTGTGCAGGGTAGCTGCAACAGTTTTTCTTGCTTTTGCTGTGTATATGGAAATCATTTGATATAACTTAATCAAGTAAACAGCATTGAAGTACCTTAAGATTCTCTGCAGCTCTTTTGAAACCGCAGATTATGCCTGTACTTGAGGCAGCTTATAACGCTGAAAGGTTACTGAGTAGTTCAGGTTCTCGCTATCACGTGCAGAATCCTGTTTTCATTAGAAAAGTTATTGGATGTGCTGGGAAGATTTGATGTAGATCCTGCTGTTAGAGGACAATTCTTAAAATATTTATTTTTTCAAGACTAGGGCACATAGAGCACATCTGAAATGGGCATATTAATGTGTTTACAGAGAAATGTACAATTGTATACTGTGTACAGGAGATTTACAGAGAACTGGACGGAAGTGTATAATTTTTTTTTGCAGAAAATATACAGGGCATACATTACCAAGTCTAATCTTGAAATCTTTATTTTCAACAATCAGCCGCTGAGATCATTATGGATACTGTTTCGAATAAGGATTTACAGCATTTTTGTTCCCTTTGTTTAAATGTATATGCTGTGCTTTATATATATCAGATTTTGTGCATGCCTTATGTTTCCCGTACACTTCATTGGCTGTTGCCAATAAATAAATGCAGGTTTTGTAAACGCTGTACTATTAAAAAACAGTATGTGTTTAGGACTGTAGTAACTCTGTATCGGTTACCTGAAAGTTCCTGTTGTTGATACAGAAATGTTAGTCAAACTCTTTTTCCTAATGCTTTACAGCGAGTCCAAGTGTTAGGCTGCGCAGATCTGGGAGAGAAGGCACAAGAATTAAATGCTCACTAAAGGTCTTCACATAACATCAAAATTCTGAGTGCAACTACTTCTTATCTTTTTAATAGTAAAAATAATTGCATTGCAGTTCAAAAAAAAAGTTTGCAACATAGTGTTAAAAGAATTTGCTGTATAGTAATGAACTTCTGGTTAAATATAAAGCAGTAATTCACCTTTTAGTTCAGCTTTCTTATAGTGAAACTACAGATTTTGGTGTTAAAGTTGCAGTGGCAAAAGATAATTTAATTGTGACAAGTAAATGCAGCAAGTTAAGTTTGTTTTTTCAGCTAAAAAAAATGCGAAAGTGGAGCAGAATGTTCCCTATATGAATACTTAAGGTTATTTATTTTGATTTCTGTGCTATGAGAGAGAGAAGCATTTAAATCCTTAGCAGTTATGGCAAAGTGTAAGTATATTTACAAGGGTGGATATTATTAATTTGATTTCCAATTAGATTGTATTTCAGGTTCCTAGTCCACATACTATTCTTGCAGGCCTTTAAAAAAAAGGTGTTACATAAAAATGTGGAAGATCCTTGTGCACTGTAAAATGTCCCATATTTACTGACTTCACTAAAACTTTAGTATTTTACCCATTTTAAACTCAGCATTTTCAAATGTTGCACATGCACAGACCAATTCTGAAGGGAACCAGAATGTGCTCAGGTACCCACACACACAGACGAGGTTTGCCTCTACTTCTTTTTCAGCTCGCTGCTGGTTGTCAAGCAAATCTCTCATTTGTTTCAGCAGAAGATTTGGGAAAGACTAAAATGTTGCCCCGTGACTAGAAAAAACGGTTTTTCCTATACCAGGGAATGCAAAAAGAAGTCCTGTTTACGTAAAAGTTTTGTGGTGTGTACAAATATAACACTTAAATACAGTGTGTTAGATGTGTGCAGTGTAAATCAAAGGAAAGTGATGGATTTTACAATGACGCACATTATACCTCCCTACCACCAGATTCATTTCTATCATCTGAAATTTGCATCATCCTTGTTATTTGTGTTACTTCTGTTTCTAGATGTGCTGAAATAATAATAATAATAATTTTAAAAAAAAACCAAACCACCCATTTAGGAATATCCATGATTTGCTAAACTGTATCTCATGTCAAACCATGCTGTCTGTGCTCACTGAGTGCTCGAACAAGAGACAGGATCCTAACAGCCCTCTCAGTACTGGGGCAGCTGACTTGCATAATCCTGCATTGTTCTGCAGGATGTGGGTGTCCCTCCTGACTCCAGGGGGTGCAGCATCCTGTCAGATAGCAGCGGGGATCACGCAGCGTGTTGGGCACGCACCGCAGCTGGTTACGCAGCCGGCTGCCACTGTGGCCAGAGCTCAGCACCTCCCTGGGAGAGCTTCACAAGCTCTCAGGAAATAACAGGATCTCAGGCTCCCTGGGTCACTGGAAAGCACAGCCGATGAAATTGGGCTGATTCAAGAATTACACAAGTGGATATTTGGAGTCAGGAGCATAAACCTAAACCTCCATTTGTTTTAGAGAAACACAGCCATAGTAAATGTTCTCTTAAATTAAAGGCAATGATAATAACTATTTCCTAGGAAGATGTTGAAATCTTGTTCTTCCTGTTGTCTATTCAAATACTTTTTCCTTCCAGATAAGGTATGAATAAAGGTACAAAATCCACTATATGTTACAGAATTCAGCTGCTGGCAGTATTCTGTTATGATATGTAGCAAACAATTCAGAGTTTGTTAATTTACAGATTTCATAAAGCATTTTTGAGTGACCATGGAGACTTAAAAGTGTTGGTATAATTCTTCAGATAACAGATCTGAAAACCTGATGCTGATTCTTTTGTTTTGTTTTTTTCCCTGCCTAGGATTTTGCACAGAGTTCAGGCCAAATGGATAATCAGTTCTCTCAGCAGAGGGGTACGTCTCCAGTCACATTTAACAGAGTAGCAATTGAGTAACAAAATGTATAGGCATTATATTTTACTGTGATTTAAACATTTGGAATTTGCATCAGCATGAAAGGAATACAGTAAATTGCACCATGGATTTACAGTTTGGGGAGAGGCTCCCTAGCTTTCGTTCTTATTGTACATGTGTTCCAGGCTGCTGCTCACTGTGTCAGGAATTCAGACTGTTAATCTTTATTAAATGCTATGTGGTATCATGTCTTAAAATGTGATACTGTATGTGCACATATTTAATTAGCTGTCACAAAGGCTACCTTCAAAAGTTTCAGGTTGCAGAGAAGGCACACAGCCATGAAAATACACCCAGGGAGACAAAAATTAGTAAAATACTGTCCTGTAATTATCCCATAAAGTTTGTCAGGTTGCTGAAGCCTTGTTTGTTGTAAATGCTGTGCAAAATGTAGTTAAACTCTTTAGGCTAAACGTGAAAGATTCTCAGCCGAGATGGCTGTTGTTAAACACATCTGAAATTCAAGCACGTTGATGGGAATCTGGTCCTGAGTCACCCATATTTTGCAAAAAGTACTTTGTTTGGGCAATCTTTTCTCCCTCGTAGCTAGCAGAAATCCACCACCATTTTGCTGAACATTTGGCAGAACGTGAGCATTTCTAGGTCTCAAACATAAGCTTTGTGTTTAAAAATAAATTTTAACATAAGAAATTATGAATATTTTTACTGTCAACATTATACCTCTTAGTCTGAGTCAGCCATGTGCAGTGTCTGCAACACAGACTTTCCAGGATTGTGTTTGCATGAGAATCTGCTCAAGAAACATATAAAGTCCAAGTGGAAAACTGCTTTCTGTTTTCACAATGCAAACTGGATGAACTTTTAAACAAAGATGACTATGTGGTGACATGTGAGTGTGATTTCTAAACATTCCCCACTTTAAAAAAAGCTGACTCAATTGACAGTATAAGCAGGATTATTTTAATTTTATTTTCATACCACTCAGATGTGAAGGATGGTGTCCCTGAAAAACCACATGGGAACAATAACGCTGCTCAGAATGAAACTTGAAAGGGCAGACTTCATTGTTAGGTGCAGCAAGACGCTGCTCTAAGGGTGGGAGCCCATGAACCGGCACATGCATGTGTAGTCCTCTTCATGTCGCCAGCAATACTCATAGGAGTAAAAGCTGTATTTGTAATCATGCTGTGAGCTTTGGGGGAATCAGGGACCAAAACTCCTCCACGGCCTTTTGTGGAAAAAGAAGCTGCTAAGCGGAGCAGATCGTGAAGCTGCACAAATTTGAATGAGGTGGAATTGGTCCCGGGATGGGTCCAAGAAGATAAAATGTGTAAAGATTTATAATGTTCCAAATGCATGAAGCAGAGAGCCTGATCCAAAAGTTCTAAGCCTTTGCTCACCAGAGCCCTCAGCGTCCATTTTTAAAGCCAAACCTTGATGTTCAGAGCTCCACAGAAGTGTTACCCCATGATTTGGGAAGTTCCTGGTGGGGAGAGCGGAGTATCTTGAATTGGCTTGAATTGTCTGCATGCTCATTATTCTTGTTTTATTACCACCTTAAGAGGAAATAACTTGGTAATTTTATGTTCTGTCTTCAACAGAAAAAATTTTCAGTTCTCAAGACTTTCTTGAGCTGTCCAACAGATTCCCCCGCCAGTCCTGGGAAGAAGCTCGACAGTTCTTCTTGAAAAAATAAGTGTTGTATTTGTTTTTTAAATCCCTAACATCGTCACGCTGACCAGTTCCTGCTGACTACCTTAAGAGGCTGTTCCCAGCAGTTTTTGATACTCTAAATACTTATGCTGTAGATATATAATTTGCACTATTTATATCCTAAGTACTGTAGATACTTTCAAGTTATGTTTTGTAATTTTGGTAATTTGAGTTGATTTCTTTCACTTATCCTGTGTCATGACTTGGGTGTTTTGTTCCCAGAGATGTGGTGGTACTTGCACTGCAGAACTGCTTAAGTAAGATTGCAAATGGAGAATGTTCTATATATCTTGTAATAAATTAACTTATTCTGTCTGTAGTATGACTTCTGCATTACAAATGTTGGTGTGTTGGAACTACCTTAAGCAACATGAGGCTCCAAGAGAAAAACAAAAAATACTCCTAAGCTGTATTTCCAGTTAATGACAAGGTGAAAGAATTTGTCCCGTTTGGCCTGAAGGAAAATTCACTTACAATTTTGGGGCGATTTCGGCTAAATCACACAATAATTGAATTTTTTTAAAACCACACACGTTTTTAACGTTTTGATAAGACTTTAATAACACTTGTTTAAACCTCCTGCTGTTCTCCTACTGGTGAAGGCTCGATGAAGCCGCATTAAAAGGCAGAACCGGCGCGTGTCTCGTCCCGGTTTATTTCCCGCGCCGGCTCGGCCCGCGCGCGAGGCGGCTCTGAGGGGGCGCGGGGACGGCTCGGCGCTCCCTCAGGGAACGGCCGGCAGGACCGCGCCGAGCCCGGGCCGCTGGCGGCTCACGGGCACCACGGCCGTCCCTGTCCCCTCTTCGCGGCCCCATGAGCCGGGGCCAGCAGCCAGGCCCGGCTCGCACCTGAGCCGGTGACGGCAATCCCGATCCACCCGGCTGGCCGGCCGCGCGGCCTGAGGCGAGGCCGCGGCCTGAGGCGGGATCGGGGCTTGCGCATGGATTTGGGTGCCGTGGCCGCCGCCTCGGAGGCAATTTCACGGCCCGGGCGGCCTCGCTGCCAGGTAACGGAAGCCGCATACTTTAGTCTAAGCCTGGGAGAGCGCGGAGAGCTGAAACCCGACCCGACAGGAGCCAGGTAACTGAGGGGGCCCCGCGGCGGGGTTGGGAGCGAGTGGGAAACCCCCTTCCCACCTGTCCCCGAGCCAGGGGGGCGGCCTGCCCCGGCGGCAGCAGGAGTCCCTGGCTGAGGCGACCTCTTCGCCGCTCTCGACGGCTCGTTTCCGGGAACCCGGCCTGCGCCGTTCACCCCGACGGCAACTGCGGGTCGCCGTGCTGGCCGGCTCTCCCGCGGGTGCCAGGTCTCTGCACACCCGCTTCCTCAGCCCCTCGGAAGTGATGGAGTTGTACCCCACCAGGGCGCCGCTCTGCCCACCTTGCAGCTCGGGGGGGCCTCCGGTAGGGCCCAGTTCTCCCCCCTTCGCGCTTCCTGAGGGTGCGGGAGCGATTGCCTGGGGGGAGGGACGCGGGGGCCGCTCGCTGTGGTTTAAGGTTGCTCGAACCTGCGATCCCGCCGGGAGCGCGTTCCCGTTCGGGTAACGGGGAGGGAGCGGGAGCCGAGGCAGCCCCTGCCGCGCTCCCAGGTGATGCCAAAAACAGATAAGGAGCCGCCGCCTGAGTCTAGACTGGGGGATGAATACACGCTGCGCCGCCGCCCCAGGGGAGCCTCCGTGGCCCCCAGAGAGGAGGCAAGGCGGCCCCGTACCACGGCAGGTGCGGGCACGACCCGGCCGGCCCCAGGGGCTGCTCCGAAAGGGAAACCTGCGCTCCGCCTCCCCGGCTATAAATAACCGTCCCCGGTCGGGAAAGCCGATTAGCGCGTTATGGGCAGGCCGTGCCGGCAAAGCTGGGGTTGTGCCCATCCCGACCCGCGCCCCGATCCTGCCCGCAGCGCGATTCCACAGACGATTTGTCCCTCCCGCCCTCTTCTGTTTTGGTTTGTTGTTTGTTTTTTGTTTGTTTGTTTGTTTGTTTGTTTCGTTTCAAGCCTTTCCTCTTTTTTTTTTTTTTATTAAGTCCAAAATATTTAATCCCACTATTCAACCGCTGACTCTGACAATAAATAACAATAACTTACTTTTGTTCGTTAAAGGCTCAAACAATCCGTCCTCCGTCCATTGATAACTTAACATTAGTACTGCTTTTCCCGTTAAAAAAAGTCTCGTTTCCGTGTCCCATGTTTCCAGCGATCTTGCGGGGCCGGGCGCCGCGGCCCGGGAGAGGCATCAGCGTGAGATGAGGCTGGACGGCGCGGCTTCGCGGAGGGAGGGTCAGTCCGGCTCCGCGGCTACGGAAAGGCGCGCGCGCCGGAGGAATCTCTCCTCCTTTTGTTATTATTATTTCTTTTTGTCTTTTCCCTTCCAAAATGGGAAGAAAAGCTGTCCGCGGCGCAAGCGGCGGGCGAGGCAACCTGTCACCGCGCCGGACTCCAGCCGGCAAATCCGCGTTTCTTTGGGGAAAAGAAACATCGAAATCCGCAGGGCGGAAAACCCAAAATAACGAAATAATCAGGGCAGGGGCTCTCTCTCCGGTCTGGTCAAGGCAGCGAGGATCCCGGTGCTTTTTTGGCCGTCAGCAACATAATTTTTGTTTGTTTTTAAATAAGAATAATTAAAAAACAAAGGCGTTAGTCCGGCGCTCTGGGAGCGGCCCGGGGCCGGGTGTCTCATGCAGGGAGCGCAGGCATGCGGAAGTCCCGCGGCGGCGGGTGGTCGGGCCACTTCACGTCTCGGCCGGGCTGGGCACCATGCTGTTGGGGGTGTCGGGAAGCTGGGAGGACAGCGAGGTCACGTCGCTGCCGGAGGAGGTGCCCAAGGAGCCAGACTCGGAGAAGGAGACCTGGGGGAGCAGCGGCGGTGAGGGTCCAGCACGGTACTTCCCGCCCCGTCCCCGTCCCGCAGAGCCCAGGCCCAGCTGGCCAGAGCCTTCCCGCCCCCCTTGGCCCGACGGGACGGCCCGATCCGACGCGGTGCGGCTCACCAGCTGCTGGAAAGCGGCGGGCTGCTCCAGGTCACTCTGCAGGGCGAACTCGCTGAGTGCCTTCCAGGGTGGTTGGTAGGTCTGGACCTCCACAGCGCTGCCCTGTACGGCGCTCTCGTGGCGGATGGGGCTGCCGGCCACCAGTGGAGTCCCGGTGAGGCCCTGCAGGCTCTGCGGGAAGCACATGGAGCTTCAGCGTGGCTGCTGCTCGATCCCGCCAGCCCGGGACACCCTCCCACCCAACTCCCTCCCTGGAGAGGCGGGCGGGTGCTCACCGTCTTGTCGCTGTGCTGCTGCTGCTGAAGCTGTTTCATGAGGATGGACTTCTTCTTGTCCTTGCAGCGCTTGTTCTGGAACCAGACGCGGATGACACGGGGACTGAGCCCCGTCATCTCCACCAACTGCTCCTTCATTAGGGCGTCGGGGCGTGGGTTCGCGGCGTAGCAGGTCCGCAGAGTGTGCAGCTGCTTTTCGTTCAGCACCGTCCGCACGCGGGTGGTCTTCTCTGCCGCCTTGTGCGCCGGCGGCCGCGGGGCGGGCGGCCGTCCGGGCACCGGTTCTGCTGTGGGCGAGGAGGGCGCGCACCGTCAGCTCCGTCGCCTGCCCTCCCTCCGCAGCTATCCCCCCGTCCTCCCGTTGCCCGCCCCGAGGGGAGCCGGTACCTGCGAGGTGCGCGGCGTTAGTGGGCGGCGGTAGCGAGGGGCTGCACGGCCCACGGGCGGCGGTGCCGTCGTGGGGCGACCCGTGGTCAGCGCGGCAGAGCAGGTCGCGCTCCCGCAGGCAGAACTGGTCTCCAGGCAGGAGCTGGCGGCCGCAGGCGGCGCAGCGGAAGCACTCCAGGTGGTAAACGTGATCGCGGGCGCGCATCACCAGGTCGCTGCTGCTGAAGGCTGCCCGGCACTGGGCGCACTTGATGCCGAAGAGCCTGCGGGGACGTGACACGCCGTCAGGGCCCGCGGCCGCGCCGTCGGGAGGCGCCGCGAGGGCGATCAGCAGCCGAGACTCAGGTTTTCGTTTGGGGGAAATTGGGGGGTTTCAGGGACTTTTGTGCTGTTTCAGGTTTGGTTTTGGTTTTGGTTTTAACGAGTGTGGGCGGACTCGGGTCACCTGCTGTAATCCCGCTTGCAGTAGGCTTTGCCGTCACGAAGAAAGCATGTGCAGGTCTCGTCCAGGGGCTGCCCGCACTCGGCACACTTAAGACAGGCGACGTGCCACTCCAGGTCCGGCGATACCCGCAGCAAGAAGGGGTCCTGGATGCGGCCCCCGCAGCCTGCGCACAGGGCCAGCCCCGGCCGCCCTGCCGGGAGCGAGCGGGACACGGTCAGGGGCAGCGATGAGCAAGAGAAAAACCCCAGCAACGAGGGAAAGACATTTTTAATATACATTATAAAAACAAACAAACAAACGAACAAACAAACAAACCACTATTTTTTCTTTTTCCTTTTCCAAACTAAGAAGAAAGAGAAATAAAGACAGAATCATGGAGAAAACTAAGGGACAGAAATGCGAGAGAAATAAGTACAGTCAGAAACAAAAAATCATTAAAACAAACAAAGCTGATCTAGGAAAGTAAATGCAGGACACAGACATCAAAGTAGAATGTCGGAAAAAGAAATAAAAGCGGGAACACAGAAATAGGAAAACAAAAGTTGATGAAAACCGGAAAGAAATAAAATGAAATTAAAATGAAATTACAAAACAAGAACAAAAACGACGAAAAAAAACACCAAAAAGAGCCAGTTAAAATGGGAACATGGGTACATGAAAACATTAAGAACAAGAAATCAAAGAGACAGAAAAAGATATAAAACCAAACAAAAAGAAAAAAACGGGAAGAGAAAGAAAATAAACCCGGAAAGAGGCATCTAAACGAAGATGGACAAAACGAAACACAGAAAGAGAGAAAGAAAGAAAAACGGTAACACGGGCAGAAAAAGAGAGACGGAAAGGGAAAAAAGGCAGAGGGAAGAAGGGGTGAAAATGGACACAACAGAAAGAAAACTGATCAGCAGCGCGGAGAGCCAAAGGGACAACCAGTCAGTAAGAAACGGAGCCAGCGGGGCCGGGGAGCCCTGGGCACGAATGGGAATCGCGGCACCGGCGATGCCAGGGGCTGAGCCTGCAGCCGTCCGCGTCCGCCGCGTTACCGCAGCCTTTCCCGGCACTGTCACCGCGCCCGCGGGTCCGGGCCGGCGTGGCGCTGCGACCTCCAGCCCGCCCGACGGCAGCGGCGGCCGGATCTCGGCTCCGCAGCGTCCCGCAGCGTCCCGCGCCCGCCCCGCGTTGGGTAGCGCTGCGCGCACTTACTCTTGGAAGGCTCCCCCATGGCGCCCGGGAGCGGCCGCGGGAGAAGGATGTCCACCATGCGGGCGGCCCCTGTGCACCGGCCGCGATGCGCGATGCGGGATGCGGCGCCGCCGCTCCACCACTACCCGCGCCGCGCGGGGCGGGGGCCGCGCGGGGCGGGGGCCGCACCCGCCCCCCCGGGCCGTGCCGTGATGTCAGCGCGCACCGGCCGCGGGGCGGGGGGGGCGGTGCTGACCTCACCGCGCGGCCCCCAGAGGCGATTGGCGGCCGCGGAGAGGGAGCCCGCGGATTGGCCATGCTGAACAATGGGCGCGCGGCGGGGCGCGGAGTGGTGCGGGAGATCGGCTCGGCACAGCCCGACGCTGGCTCGGACGGGGCGGTCAACCCTGTGCGCCGCGGGACACGCTCCTCCGCGGGTCCAGTGGATGCGCACCTCAGCCCCTGGCGCCCCGGGAGGCCGCGGGACCCATCCGACAGCCACGGCCGACCGCGGGACACGCTGATTGCCTCGCGCGGTGCCCGGCACCCATCTCCCCGGGCCCGTAGGCGAAGTGGACGGCGGCACCGCAGCCTGAAGGACGGAGATTCATTCTAGCTTTTTAATCTGTTCTCCCTCATATTTTCCTTGGGGTTTAGTTCTCTTCTTATTTCCTCCGTTTATTTTCATTTTCTTGTTCTTTCCTCTCTTGCCTTGTACTTCATCGTCCCTTTTATCTGCGTTTCGGCGTGTCTCGCGCAGGTGCTTGCGGAAGGGCGCAGCAGGGCAGTCCCCGGCGCTGCGCGGAGGCGCATTCCCCCGGCAGGCGGGAAGAGAGCTCGGCAACAGATGTCGGCTCAAGGCTACGGGCCCGCGGAGCGATTCCCTGCCGTGGGGCGCGCACGGGAGGGCTGCTTCGCGGACCTGAACGGGACTGCCGGCATCATCGGGGCGGCCGTCGTGGGCAGCAGATGTGTGACAAGTTGAAATTAGAGGGGGGGAAAAGACTATTTTACAGTATCTTTGTGCACCTGATCCCATTCCTGCAGCTGAACCTCTACTACTGCTTTTTATTCCTTCCATTAATTTTTCCTTCCTCTTTCTCCCCAGTCTCTAAGAATTCTTGTGTTTTAGCAGAAAACTAGGGAGAGCATTTCAGTGATTTTTGACTCAGTTTAAAATTCCTAAAGACCTCAGCACAACAGCACAAGTAGCTCTAAAAGTCCATGAAAACTTATGCACGCTGAACTGGAATTGAGACTGCTGCTGTCCTGAGGCTTCGGTCCTGTTCCTATCCTCCATGCAATTGCCTTTTTCATTTTATATAGGGAATTTGACAGGCATAGACCAACTGTACAGTAAGATCATGGAGACTTTACATTCTGGCTCAGGAAGGGCTGTGCTTACTTTGCTTAGAGGAGGGAGGCAGGATGGGTTTTCCAGATAAAGCACTTCTTTTTTTTGAGTTTGGTACCCTATAGGTATGCAACCCCAGAAGCTGGGGTGGGGGAGAGGGTGATTTGGATCACCAGTGTTTGACTGTTTTGACACACACTCCCCAGCCTGACCACAACCCTTGCTATACCTTTGAGGACCCCCAATATTGAAAACAAACATTTAGGTTTGCACAAGTGCTGAGGAGGGGAGGATGGTGTTTTGGGTACCCACTTCAACAGGAGCATGTGCCACCAGGTGATTTTGGCATCTCTGTCAGCCCCTGCATGTGTGAAGGTGCAGAGGTGCGTGTGGCAATGACATCTTCAGGACAGGGTGAGCTCATGTGTCCCCTGCCTGTGTGACAGTGGCAGGGTGGCTGTCAGGGTTTGTGGTCCAACCACCGTATGCCATTAGTATGGTTCCTTTGCCAGTGGCAGAGTTAAGCTGGGAGGTGAGCGACACAAAGGGCATTAGAAAAGTTTGTCTGGCACTTCAAACTGGGGTGACCCTGTGGGATGGGTAGTGGGAACCTCTACACTGCTGCCATGGGTGTGAGGCCACGCAACATGTCCTGGATAGGTGGAAAAGGGGTACAGAAGGGTGACTTCAGTCTGAGCCAGACTCCTCTTAGTCCTGCATGAGTCAGTATCTGCATGTGTTAACAATAAAGCAAAAATAAAATGTCAGAGTGATAGGAGAATGAGGCACGTCTAAGAATACAGCAGCTTGGCAGGGCTGCTCCATGTTGCATCACTCTTTTCTCATTCGAGGCCAGGGTCCTTTCTGGTCTCCTAAACCTCCCACCAGCTCAGGGACAGGAAAGGTTACAGCTGAGCCAGATGAACTTTTCCAAACAGGCTCAAAGCTGCGCTGTGAGCACACCGGTGCCCATACAGAGCAATGCACTGACAGCAGGCAGCTATGCTGGGACTCACCTGAGTTCCTGATCAGGCATGTAGGAACACAGTGGGCAGTGCTGCACGGGCAGATGACTAGAAACACCCCACCCCCCCAAAGAATTTGCAGGGATATGCTGAAAGCCCTGAACCTCCTCTAGATGATGTACAAAATGCTTTAAAATTATATAGGTAATGCCAAGAGGCATAAAACCATCTTGGTACCACCAAGTTTTACAAACAGGTTAATATTGGTTCATTTAAGGGAGAGTAAGGGAAAGCACATTGTAATATCATGGAATAATTCAGGTTGGGAGTGACTTGTGGAAAACTGCTTTCGGGTCACTTGGACCCGATGGAAGCAATAGCTAGTTGAAACTAAATGCAGTGTCTCCTACCACACTGATTGATTACTCCTTGCTCTCTTCCACCCAGTGAAGGGTTTCCAGTCACATTGGGGGGCAATTCAAGTTGGGTTCAGTGCAAGAGCTGGTGGGGGCTGTCTGGCCACAGGGTGAGGTGGGTGACAGCACTTCCTGCTCACTATGGAGTATTCTTTGGTTTTTTGCTCCCAAACAGAAATACAAGTTTCCTGTAGAAAGGGGAAATGGTGTCAATTTTTTTGTTTGTTTGCAGCAGATTGCAAAGGCAGTAAATGCTGATTCTTTCAGAGCCAGCCATGGATTAAGTCCATTATAAAATTAAAACAGATGGAACACAATTTCACTTACATTACAAAAAAGGACAGGAACCATCTGCAATAAGATTTAGCATTGCAAAGCTATTGTTATCATGTTACCATTAAAACCTTTGATGAAGGGTTTTCTTTTCTTTCATAAACTCACTCACATGAAACAAATGTTTTATGTATCCATCTTGCTAAGATAATATTTTATTTAAAAAGATGACTTCTCTCAAAAAAAAAAAAAAAGCTCTTGGTTCTAACTGAACATGTGAAAAACAAAGAAATGTTGTAAAACTCTAGTATCAAACCACTGGGGGCTTCAGTGGGGAGAACGCAGCAAAAGGAGAATTCCTGGTCCATTTTTCCTTTAATAACATTTCCTTGTGTTTGGGGACAATGTCTGATACTGAAAATAGATAATTAATGAGATAATGGGATACTGCATGTCACCTCCTGTCCAATGGGATTATCTGATGGCTAATTATGGACAGATTGTGATTAATGTGATTATGGATTGGATATTAATCTGATTCTGGATTGATCTAGTTATGTTTTAGTCTGCTCCAAATGGTTAATTGGATCTGAGATAATAGAAATGCAGCTTGCACCAGATTTTGCCACATCAGTTGATGAAGTATCTTTTGATCTGGGTGGGTTGCGAACAATAAATTATTTACAGCTGTTGAGAAAATGACTCTTTCTTAGAATGTAGTCATTCATTTTATTTTCAAGAGCCTTTGAAAACAAAATCAATATCCTTTTTAAAAGGAGATGTTGACAAAAGAAAGGCACGTACATAACTCACAAACAAATGTGACGAAATTAAACAGTGGTTAACCCGGTGGCCTAATGTCTGGTGATGCATTTGAATTGCTATGTGGAGCTTTGGGCTCAATTCTTCTGAGACCAGCAGGGGTTGGGAGCATTGCAGGGGAAGAGGGCCCAGTGCTGGGGAAAGTGGTATTGCACAAGAGCTACTGCCAGCCCTGCTATTGATTAAGAATCAGCCATGGTAAAATGGCAAAGGGAGCCCTTGCCATTTTTCCCCCTCTGGGTAAGAAGGATTCAGAAAGTTCATGGGTGCAGAAAGGACTCGTTGGCCCATCTCATCTCATACCATCATGCAACCGAACCCATTCTTATTATTTTTCCCCCTTGCAGCGAGCCTCTTAATTTATGATTGACCTCAGTGATGTCTCCCAGAGATTCATCTGGTCTTGATGTAGCCTGCCAGTGTGGGAGAGGCTGACTTGCTCCCTGCAAAGCCATCCTGCTTGTTAAATACTTTCACTGAAATGGCACATTAAATGTATATTTTAGGTTCAGCCTCCAGCCACTGGATCTCGTTATGGTGGTATTAAAGGCAATGGGTAAATTGCAGTGCCTTAGACTTTGTGGGAGGAAAATAGGGGCTGCAATAGCCTTTGTCACCAGGTGGCATAAGCTGCCAGTAACTTCACCAGAAGGCGCCCCTCTTTCAACAGGCTTTGCAATAAAAATATCAACAATCAAGCAGGTCCCAAAACACTGAAAAGAGAGGCCTATAGCAGTTGCTGTGCTTAGCGCTGAAGTGTTACCGAGCTCAAACTGAAGGAAAAAAAGCAACTTTCCCTGAAAGTGCTTGCAGGCATGGCAAAGGCTGCTCCCCTGAGCGATTTCGCACATTGGCTGTCCCTGCCTCTGCAGGAATGGCTTGGGCTGGCACAAGTGGGAATACAGTGGCATCTGGATTCTTCTCCAGCAGCATAACAGGCAGAAAAAGCAGCTACCTGTTTAAAAAATAATGCTGCTATAACCCAGCTGAGAATTTTACACGCATCTCCCATTAGCAACAAGGCGAGCTGTGTGCCGGAGGAGGGCGGCAGCTTGCGAAATGCCCATCGCAGGTGTCTGCACTTGGAGGGGAGCTGAGCTCTGCCCATGGGTGTCGCTTCCCCTGTCCTCCACACAAACCATCCCCACACCTGGGCAGGACAAACTGCCTTCCAAGGTAACCTGAACCATTGCTTCCAGGAGGTTATGAGAGTCCCCTTATTGCCTGGGACCTAAGCAGAAGGGGCTTCTTTAACTCCTTTGGGGATCATGTTCTCTAGGAATATGCAGCAAATGTGATATGCTGTTGCTCCCTGACTCCTTTATTACTTGGCGCACAAAAATGATGAGCAGGTGAGAGGAGTTTCTAAGAAAGGGAAAATACCTGCCCATGGTTGCTTTGTAGGCTCAGTATCAGTAGGAGGGCTGTCTGTGCTATGGGATGGCTTTGGGCAAGCACCTTCCTCTGTCCTTGTTATTGGTGTTCTCCCCCTCCAGGGGGCTTGCTGTAAATGCCTAGTGAAAGACTGACTAAGGTGTGTGGTTATAAGATGAGCTGGACAGGGCATTAAGCACACCTGTGATGGTGTTTTCTTATAAAGTAACTCAAATGTCAGACATGTTGAGACAGTGGGGATATAGAGCAGAGAGCAGGACCCTGTGGAGAGGGTCCCATATTTGTGGGTATGTGGAAGGGTTGAGTGCAGGAGGGCTGGACAACGTCTGGGGGTGCCTGAAACACTTAGATTGTGTGAGCTTGCAGTGCTTGGGCATAAAATATTTCAGCAGCAGAGATCTCTTCTACCACGTCTTCTGAGGTGGGCTTTTGTCCTGTCCCTCCTTGCTGCTGCCCGTCTGGTGCTGAGCTGTGGGTCGTGCCCATCAGCTCAGAGAGCCCCACTGAGCTGTAAGCAGGCTGCAGTTGCTTTAACGTTATTGGATTTTGACAGATTAGGAGCTGAATCCTTTTGTGTGTTGGAGAAGCTTCCAAAATGAAGCTCTTTTAATTTATCTGAGTCAGCTATCCCCAGGGTGATTGAAGGAGTAAGCTAAGGATGACCCGTGACAGAGGGGACCATCATAGCAGCAATAAAAAAAATTCCTGTCCTTGGCTAAAACCCTTAGTCATGAGGCTGTATTAGCTGGATTCCATATGTTTTAATTAGGAATTATGTATTTTAAGGGAACCAAAATCCGATTCTAGTGGAGACATGATTACCTATTTGTAATGGTTCTTGTTGCATTTGGCTTTTGTAGAGATACCAACACAGACACCTGCTCTTGTTTGCAACTGTATTTTAAAAAGCCTGAGCAATCTGCATTATTGATTTCCTTCTTTTTTTATTTTTTTAAATTGCTTTTCTTTCCTCCCCCTCCCAATAGAGTGAAAAAATGTAATTCTCTTTCCAATGCAGAAATTAGGTCAGCAGATCCTAATGAAATAATCCTGGATAACAATGTACCATACAAGGATCTACTTCCACTAATTAATGACTAATTTTTCTTTCCAAATACAAAGTCTTATCCTCTGCCTGCAGTATATGGTGAGACAACCATCAGTGGCACTTGCTTGTAGCATATTTACCATTGTTGTCATTGTCACGTCCTAGGTGGGAAAGCAGAAAAAAGCTTTTTGCCGCAGTTCAGCTAATATGGATCATGCTGGTATAACCCCTACCTGATTACAGTTATAAGCTCCTAAAACACTGGCCATAAGTGATAAAGACTTCCTTTGTGCTTCAGAGTGTAATCCGCATCAAGCCAGTTTCAATAAGGATTATGTGCATCTGAAGTGTTGCAGAGGTTTTGAATCAAAATTATAAACAGCATACGTAACAAAAAGCCTGTTATGTCTCTGGATTGGTGACACCATACCTTGAATCTAGCCTAAAGGGTAGCAGTGTCACTTCGCTCATGAAAATATGATGTGTGCTATTAAGCCAGATATATAGTGAAAGGATCCATTTATTCTAAGCTACGAGGCAATTTTTATAGTAGCACACTTTTGCTTTGGTCTGAGGAATTACAAAACAAACTCAGATGAGATTGATTTGTTTGGGTTTGTGCTTCTGGGTTTTTCAGTACATACATGTTGTTTCTTTTTATGAAAGATTTTATCCCCATGAGATGTACACTTTGGAAGTTTGGTTTTGGGGCTTGAAATAGGATTACGAAATTATGTGCCACCCTTTAATGAATAACCCCTCTTAATTAAAAAGACATAATGGTAATACTGAAGATCCCCATGATGTTCTTATTTTGTATCCTTATTTTGATTTTGTTGCTCCTTTTGTCAGATTTCCTAGGATGCATACAGGGATTTCTATATACTATAGAACTTCTCATATTTAAAGAGTTATGCTGCACATTAAGCACCTCTCCAACTGTCAGTGAAGAGCTGCTTCAATTATTCATCCTCTTCTCAAACCCATCCCGAGGTCCTGTGACTTCAGCACTTTGCCACCTCCTTCAGGTATTCCCTCTACAGCCCTCCCTTGGGTTTTGGGAAGCTTAGGTACTGCTCCAGGGTCAGGAAGCTGGAATATGCGGTACAGCTGCTTTTCTTCCCTTATAGAGGCATTTGGGATTTGAAACTAAATAAATTGTCCACTTGCATTGCTGGACCTGGTTAGCTTTGCTGTAAAGCAGTAGTATTTTTGGCATCTGATGTGAAAATGATGTGGCAGAATAAATTCTAGAGGTGATCCTGTGCCAAGGCTGTGGCAATGCCTTTTTGATCAGCTTGCATTTTCTTTTCTCTGGGGTGCCTCAGAAATGCAGAACGAATCACTGACATGCTGCAGATCACTGCTTATTCTTGGAAGAACAATTCAATGGCCATAACTGCTCAGGGTTTGGTTGGGTTTGGTTTATTGACCTCTAAACCACTTCAAGATGGAAAGGAAGAAACTGCATAGATGGCTTGCTGTCTAGTGGTTTCCAGGGTGGGAAGTCAGACGGGAACATCCAGTGTGGAGGTTCCTGCCAGCTTCTCCAGGTTTTCAGAGAACTGCAGCACACAATTTAGCAGTAAATTTGGTCTGAGTCACTTTGCTTCGTTGATTTTTAAATCCCTCTCCTTGCCACCTGGAAAAAAAATCCAGAGGTACAGAAGAAAAACAGCGAGTCCCAGCCCAGCTCCTGGGGCACCCTAGTGCTGTGGGAGGGGTAGGCACAAAATGCCTTGCCATGGTTCTGAGAAATTGGAATAATAAATAATAATAGCAAAGACCTATAAATTATTCAGAGGAAATGAGCTATTCTCCAGTGCTCCAAGTGTGTGGGTGTGTACGAGGCAACTGTTAATCTGTCCTGGCAAGGAGAGGCTGTCCTGGGCTGGCATTACCGGACTGGTCTTTGAAGCTGTCAGACTGTTTGGACAACTGGTGTGTCTCATGACGTTTGGGAAGCACTGTGACATCTGGCCTCCCCGGTGCACCACATGCCTGTGCTACCTCCTTTACTCTTGCTAACATCATGGGGCAGATCTGGCAACTCATGCCCAGGCCTACAGCATGTCCCACAGGCTGGGGCTGTGAGTTTGCGCATACTGGCTGCAGCCTCTCAGGCTTCTGCAGGCTCCACAGCTGTCAACGAAGTTTTGCATTTTCTTTGCAAGGGACGTTATCGGGTTTGGATGGCGTCTGGTGTGGAGCATAGGCATTTGCACGTCCTACTCCACTTCCTGCTGTTTTCTTCTCTTTAAAGGGCTTGAACTCTGCGGAAACAGTACAGGGACAGAAGGGAAAGAGAGGCAGAAGGCAGCTGGTGTTGGCGGCGGGTCAATCTGGGCGGGAAGGCAGGCGTCTACCGGGATGGGCTGGTGCCCATTTCTCCTCGAGGTGCTCCGCTGGAGCGGTACGCGCCCTCTCATAGCCACGGTGGTTTTACTGTGCGGCCAGGTGGCAGCTGCGGGCCAAGCGGTAGTGGTGCGAAGCTCCACCGCGCGGTTCCGCCCCACCAGTACCGGGATTGGCTGTTGACCCAGGATCCCAGGTCTGTGCTGCCCCCAAAACGAACAGTGCCACCGCGCGCGGCCCACGACCCGCTCCTGCGCGAACCGCCCCAACCGCCGCCGCGCGCGTCCCTCGGCCGCTGCCCATTGGCTCACCGCTCTCGGCCAATGACGCGGCGGGGTGGGGCGCGCCTCTCGCGAGAGCGCCGCTGGGCCGGGGTAGTGGAACCATGTTGCGTGCGGTCGCGGCGCAGCGCCTGCGGCGGGCGGTGAGTGCGGGCGGGGGGCGGCCAGTAGGGCGGGAAGCGCGCGCCCCCTCTCCCCGCAGGCTGGGGTTTCCCCGCGGCGCCCGTCCCGGAGTGCTGAGGGCTCGTTTGCCTCTCCTCTGTTGCAGCCGTCTGGACCGGTGCCCAGTGGGGCAGAGTTGACGTGCGGCCGAGTTCCGCCGTTGGCCCCCTCGGCAGCGGTGGCCGAAGGGCGAGGACCAGCAGCTGGCCAGGGCCGAACTTCTCTGCAGGGCTCTGCTTCTCTCCCACACCGTAGTTGTTAGGACGCCAGGTGTTTTAAAAAGCCCTTTTTGTGGTCAAAGCTAATGTGAAACACTTGTTGCCTTTCCGTACTGACGTTCATATTGTTCAGCTGTGAGGTGGACTTGGCTATTGGAGGTCGTTTGCTGCTTGGTGTGTCCCTGGACATGTTACCAAATTTAACAAGTAGGTGAACTCAAGGTTAGTTGGAGTAGATGATTCATGAAGTGTCCCTGAGTATCTCTCTTCGATCTTGTAGCGTGCACTACGAGACACTCCCTCAGCTAGAACTGTCTGTAAATAGTCCTTCTAAAAGTCTGAGAAATTTCTTTTTCAGTTCTCCCAGGCTCTTAAAGGTCTCACAGTTCTGTACAGATCTAAACCCAGGAACTAGGTGTATATTAAACAGGTTTAGATGCTAAGAATGGCTTAAAATAAGCACAGGCAGACATGTGAATTAGTTTATAACTGTTGTAATCATGGACATCTTTCAGTCGGATATAGGCTTTGCAGAGCAAAGGTCTTAATGATCTGTGGAGCTCCTAGAGCTTGTAGTACTGCTATGTAAATAATACTTTACTCTCATGATTACTACACAATTCAGTTTTGTGTCCTGGAAACTTGAGGTCAGCTCCTTCTTTTCAGCCATCCATGTCGAAACTCATAAATGTATAAAATAAACCAAAACATTGTATGCATCTTCAGTGTGTGAGCAACATTGTAGTTTGTAAGAGAAATCAAATCAAACTTTAGTTTAGCCCTGATAATGCTCATGCAGTTCAAGAGTGAATAAAGTCTGGTTGCATAACTTGGAGATGGGAAAACTGAGAACAGGCACACAAAGAATTTTTACAGAAATGGGAATAGGCCAGTTCACTGGTCCATGCATGATCAAATAATAACAACTGGCCTAAATTGCAGGAAAGCTATTTAAGATAGCTACAAAGAGTTATGATAGACATTAATATATCCTTTCTACTTGAAAGGTTAGTCAATTTTTGGAATAGGTTGCCTATCCTTATCCTGAGGGATAAACAGTTTTGTTTCAAGTCCTATATGAATCTCTTGGTCTCTCCCCCTTGTACCTCCATGTTCCCTCAAATCCAGCAAGAGAGTGAAAGAGCGAAGGACACTGGCACTCTGTTTCTTAAGAAAATGATTTGCTTTGTGTAACATTTCAACATTCTTCTGTTGTTTTAAAGATTCAGATAGCAAAAAAATTTGTTTTGTTTCTGTAATACATTTTTGGGAGGCAAGAGATGCTTTAGAATTAGCTTAAAGTAATATGCATGTTCTTATGAAGCTGTTGAAAGATCATCCAATGGAAGTGGTATTAAGTGGCCTTTTTCACTCAGCGGTGTAGTATTTTGCTGTACATTTCCTTTTGAATAAAGTAAAAGGTCAGTAGCTTCATTTTCATTGATATTGAGCAGGTACTCTTATTTTGTCTTTACAGTGTTGTGGGGGTCCTAGTTTTTGCAGCTGTTGAGTCTTTCAGCTCCTGTTGATTTGTTCAGGGCTTTCAGTTTCCTGGTGTTTCTGAAAATGAGGCATTTTTTCAGTTGTATATATCTCGTGATATATATCTGGGTTGTTGGTTTGGTTTTGGGTTTTTTTTTTTTTTTTTTTTTCCTGTGGTAATTCAGCTAAATAGGCTAATAACTTGCAACACACCTTACTTGAAAAGTGCTGGACTGTGTTTGCAGTCTTAGGGAATACTTTGTGTGTGTCCTGCAGTTGTCATTGATAGGCTCTGACTGGTCACTTTAAAATGTGTCTTTAGTTCACTTTCAGTTGTGTTGTCTGCATTTCAAAATGGTGTTGCTTTGAATTTTTGTCATGTTTTGCTTGGGATATCTCTGGAATAGTTTATTCAATATTACAATGCTGCTTCAGTTTCTTTGTAATTTTAAGTCTTTAATTTTATTCCTAAGTCCTTTTGCTAAGTGTTTTCTTTATTTCTTTTACTGTTCTTTCTGCAGTTACAGTTTCTTTTCAGTTCAAGTGCCCTTAGTGTTATTCTTCTAGTTAATGTTTCCTGGAGTCAAATGGCCGTCTCTTAGACCTCTTCTGCAGCCTGATCTATACACGGGTTCTAAGAGACGTGTGTTAGTGCTAGAGCTGCCTTCTCTCCCTGAGATTCCCAAATGTTTTTTCTTTTTTATTTGTTTGTTTTGGTTGGTGCAGTTTTGTTTCTTCTGTTGTATAGAAATACACCCCTGGAGTTGTATCCTGGAGTTAGATCCTGGGAGTTTTGCCCAGGGATAGTGGGTCTCTGTGACATACATCGTTCCTGCTACACAGTTTTATAATTTTAATGTATATCCAGTTTGATTTTTGCAGTTAAGAAAAGCAACTCTAGAGATACCTTTGTGAGTCCAGTTGTTAGGTACTTTTGCCTTGTGAATTTGTATTTTGCTTCAGTTCCTGAGACCTCCACTGGTTCCTCTGAGGAGGTTGAAAGGCAGTTTCCTGGGTGAAGTTTCTACCAGCCTTTTTAGTATACATGCATGCTTGGAGCATGGGGCCATGTAGAATACACCTGCTGGAGCTGCTCTTGCATTCGTGGGAAGATGTTTTGGCATCCCATCATTTGTTCCTGTTCCTGCCACATGTTACGGAACTGATTTCCTAATTCCTGCCTTCCAGTGAGTGTCCCTGGAGCAGGCTGCAGGCACTTAGATATTGACACCTCACCAGTCTCACCAAGCAGCAAACAAAGCTTTTACAGTGTTTTCATCTGGGATTCTCCAGCTGTTACTACATATGTTTTCACAGAATCGCAAAATTGCCCATGTTGGAAAAGACCTTTGAGTCTGGTGGGTTGAAAATCCGCCCCCCAACATTACCTTTGCCAGATCACAGAGTCCAATCATTAACCTAACATTGACAAGTCCTTGATTAAACCATACCCCCACCACTACACCTGCAGGATTCTTAAATGTTTTCAGAGATGGGGACTCCACCACTGCCCTGTGCAAGTTGTTCTAATGCCTGATAACCCTTTCAGTAAAATTCTTCCTTATATCCAATCTAAGCTTCACTTGGCACAACTTGAGGACATTTCCTCTTGTCCTCTCCCTTGTTACTTGGTTGAACAGACTGACCCCCACCTCACTACAACTTCCTTTCAGGGCACTGCAGAGAGACAGAAGGTCTCACCTCAGCCTCCTCTTCTGTAGGTTAAACTACCCTACTTCTCTCAGCTGCTTTTTGTAAGACATGCTCTGGGCTCTTCACCAGCTTTGTTGTCCTTCTTTGGACTCACTCTAGTACCTCAATGTCCTCCTTGTAGAGAGGGGCCCAAAACTGATCACATTACTCAAGATATAGCTTTACCACTACTAAGTAGAGGAGGAAAATCACTTCCCTAGTCCTACTTCCTATTCCTGA
Source organism: Dryobates pubescens (assembly GCF_014839835.1). Taxonomy (NCBI): domain Eukaryota; kingdom Metazoa; phylum Chordata; class Aves; order Piciformes; family Picidae; genus Dryobates; species Dryobates pubescens. The sequence goes on along the minus strand of NC_071628.1, from coordinate 19,975,370 downwards.
TCACTATTCCTGATTCAGGGCCAGGATACTGTTGGCCTCTGGCCACCTGAGCCTACTGCTGACTCCTCCTTAGCTGGGCATCAATCAACACCCTCTGATCCCTCTCTGCTGAGCAGCTTTCCAGCCACTCCTCTTCCTGTGACACAGCTGGGAGGTGGTGTGGCCAAAGTGCAGACCCTGACACTTGGCCTTACTGAAACTCATGCAATTGGTTTTGGCCCATTGATCTTGTCTCTCCAGATCTCTCTGCAGAGCCTTCCTTCAACATTTCCACCCAGCTTGGTGTCATCTGCAAATTTACTACAGGTACACTCATCCAGATCATTGATAGAGATGTTAAACAGAACTGGCCCAAAAACTGAGCCCCGGGGAACACCACTGCTTGCCAACGGGATTTAATTCCATTTACCACCACTCCTTGGGCTCTGATGTCCTGCCAGTTTTTTACCCAGCAAAGAGAATATGCCAAGTAGCATTGTAGCACTGTAGCACAGAAGTAACAAATCTATATTTAAGAAGGGCTGAGCCTGACTGGGTGCTGTTCAGGTGGTCTTTGTATGTGCTGAAAGACTAACGTCTGTGGTCAGTTTACATTGGTGGTTGCTGTGAAGAGCAGGTTACCTGCACAAACAAAATGAGTACGTTGACCCTGTGGGTTTGTTTGTGCACACGTGCTGGTCATATCCAGATTTCTAATGTTTGACTGGGACAGTAGCAGTGAGTAGTCTCATCTTGTCTGAAGACTAGAAATTAAGATACTGTCCTTAAATCTTTCACATTCTGTTTGGAAAACATTGCTGGGTTTCTCAAGTGGGGAGCAAAAGATGCTTTTGGGGGACATGGGGTGTGGTGGTTCAGACTTGGCAGGGTTGAGTTAATGGTTGGACTTGGTGATTTTAGAGGTCTGCTCCAAACTTAATGATTCTATGATACTATGAAAGATTGATCAAATATTTTGGTGCTTTGCGAGTGGGTTAATTGATGCATACTGCACATCTAGGGTAACCTTCCCAATTTTTAGATGTCTGGAAGTCAGGCCAGGTTTACTCTACAGTAAATGTGGTGAGGGAGGTGGGAGTGGAGTTGCCAACTCCAGCCATTTTTCCTTCCATAAATGTTTATTTTAGTATAACCTGAATCACTGTCTAGAGTTTGCATCCGAGAGGAGTTGTACATGTTCCTGCTGTAGAGGGAACATAGGTATCTAGGTAGGTGAAATGAATTTCCAGTTCTGCTGGTTGCTGGCAGATGCCTTCATGATCTGCTGGCATGCTTGAGAAGCCACTAAGTTGCCCAAGTTTGTTGGAGAATTAACTCTAATTGATTTCTTTGGACAGCCTGATTTTCCAGAGCTTGATTTTCACCAGGAACCTTCTGTAGCCCAAGTCCTGATTGTTCTTTCCCCTCAAAGCACTGTTTTCAATAGTTTGGTTTTTCTGTGTGTCTTATTTTTCGAGCTTTTTATCCTTGCTGTCAGCTGGTTAGGTTTATACTCAACCTTCGTGTTGTATCTTTGCTTGAAAATAGTCATTCTGCCCAAGTACAAGTGGAGAAGTTATATCAGTGAAATAATGGGCTGCTCTCACTCAAGGGCAGCTGGACAAGTTACTTCATCAAAATAACTACCTGTCCTCTTCATTGCCTCCTTGCAGTCTCAGTTCAGGATCATAAGTGACTCGATTAATTACCTTCTGACTTTACTGCTGGATTGTTATTATAACAAAAGTCCTATTTGTTCTGAGTTTGTTTATTAATAAAAGCAACAAAACTTTTTGTGTTAGTATGTTAAAATTCAGACTCACAGAGGTATTTTATTTGTCATCAAAGATTTTTACCCAACATCTGGAATTTGAATTTATTTTAAATCTGGTCTTGCCTTTGTGTTCAGAAATGTTGTGCATGTGGGCATAAAGTGACCTGGTGTGTAGTTTCCACAAACACCAGAAGGAATACCCTCTTAATGCTATAATAGCCAATCTGCTCAAGCAACATCCATTGCTCTTTCTTTTTTTTTGGCTACATCCCCCCAACCCCCACTATTTCTCCATTTATTCCAGAATCATTTGACAGAATGATCTAAAGCTCCTCTGGTGGGGCGGTACTTATTTAAGGGAAAAGATCATAATATAGTCAGAATTTAAGTGTGTGTTTAAAATACATGTGGCTCCCTTTGGATGTTTGGAAACTTCAGAGTTTTTCAGGAACATGGTCCAATTTACCCTGCAACATGACTGTAAATCATTGGAAAAGTGGGCTTTTTGCCACAAAAATGTGGATTTATTATTCAAACGGTGACTAGAATCTCATAACTTTTATTGAAAATGATGTATGAAACATAATCAAAAATATACTGTTTGATCTAGATTGGCAATAAATATTTTGTTACTGGCAATTGGCTTCAAATGATCTTAGAATCTTTCATCATAACAAGTAACCGTAAGCACTAAGGATGAAATGCAGAGCAGTTGTACAGGAATCCGTATTTTGGAATTGAAAAGACAAATTATGATCTTGATTCTGTGTGAAGTTTAGTGTCTTGATAGGCTTTGTGTGGTTGTAGTCCATACCCAAATTTCAGCTTCTCAGATTTTCTGAAGGTTTTTTTTCCTAGTTTAATTGGCGGGCATGAGGGGAGATGGGGTCAGAATATATGTTTTAAAAATACTTGTCTCTGCAGTCTCTAGTGTTATGTTAGCATTTGTGCCTTGGTCACACATGTGACCAAGATTTGATTTTCCGTGTGCTCCATATTACATTGATCATAACTCAAATCTTCATTTGGGCTTTATGTAGGATAAACAAATACTCGAAGAACAATATTCCCATTCAATATGGAGGTTCAACTCTAGTATTAGTCTTGGAGGAGTAACACTTTATCCAGATTCACCTAAAAATAAGACGAAAAAGCCTTCTGAGCTTACAATGTTTTGGTTTGGTTTCATGGCAATTCTTTACCTTTCACCCCCTACTTCTTTTGGTTTTGTTTTAGAAAATAAAGTCTGTATATGGATGGGTGGATGGTGCATTGGTCAAAATTATTATTTAAGGACTATTCAATTGTGGTAGAGTTAAGTGGTCAAGTGCCAGATATTTTAAAGGAAAAGAAGAAAAAAGGACCCTGCTGCTTATCAACAGTTCGCTTAGTGTTCCCAGGCTGTGAGCCTTGTCTGTAATTGTGATATGCCCCTGCAAACAGTTTTGTCTTTATACGTAACTAATTTAAAAGGCATGTTCTGTAGATATATTTAGACTAAAACTTATGGTTACAAAAAACCCAAACCAAAACCAAACTCCTCCAGCAGCCAAACACCCAACACCCCCCCTTCCCCAACCCAACAAGTAAATATTTATTTGCTATGCTTGGTTTCTTTGTGTCTTAGTCTTGCTGGTCTAATTCTTGCTCTTTAAGGTACTTAACTAAGTTGATTAGCTGAATTTGAATGTAATATATTAAAACATTTTTCTTAATATTGTTCAGTATTTACCAGTGTAGGTTTGAATTTAAACACAGCGTGTGATAGATATGCTGAAGTCAATACGTTTATATATATATTTTTTTAAACCTATGTATTCTGTCTGCTTTAAAATTCTCTAGATTTAGCCTATTTTGTTTGACAGCAGCATTTTACAGTTTGTATAATTGATAACTTTCTGTAAAGCATTAGATGCTCTTGGGTGAAGTTATTTTACTTAAATGCTAAGTATCCGACTCCTCTCTCTCTTTCTTTAAAGGCACCGCTGCTCCAGAGGTTTCAGAGTACATTAGTCGTGGCGGAACACAACAATGAGACGCTCACACCCATTACACTAAATACTATCACTGCAGCAAAACGTCTTGGAGGTGAAGTTTCTTGTTTAGTAGCTGGCACCAGCTGTGACAAGGTAGGAGATCTGTTTTCATATGAATACAGTGAAACTGTACTTCATAGCGTCTTGATCAGCCTGAAAAATAATCTGTAGTGAAGGGAAACTGAGCCAGTAATTGCTAATCTGCCAGAAATGTCCTGCACTTGAACTGCTGCTCTTCTGAAGTGAAAATAATGGGTGTAGATTTCATTTCATAAGGCAGAATATCAGTAACAGTTGTTAAAAGCTTAAGCAAGCACATCTTTATAGGACATAAGGTGAATTAACTTTTGAAACAATATTTCCCTGTAAAGTTTGAATGATAAATATTGCAGCACTAGGAACTTGGAAGGAAGTTTTCACTTTTTCAAATGGAAACCAGCAGAAATGAAACAGCACAATGACAAATAAGGCTTCTGAGAGTGTGTTTGCAACCCACAGTTCTGAAATTAGTGCTTCTTGACTGTATCATATAGCTCATGTTTGAAAAAAAAAGTTTTGTCTATGTCAGCTGATGTAGTGTTAGTCTAATTCTTATGTGCAATGTCCAGAGATAATGTAGTTAGCACACCAGTGCCACTTGTATTCCAGCACAATAGACTCTTACGTTGAACAGTAATATGCCTAATAATTTTCATACATCTCGCACTGGTGACATACTTAGAGCAACTAATTTATGAATAGGTAGAGAAACCTCAGTGGCTGTTCTAAACTGAGACCCAAGTGTTCAAAGTGGAGACCTGGAAGCAAATATTTACCTAGATCAAGAAAACAATTTAAAAAAAAAAAATAAAATTTTTGCCTTCTATGTCTGCCTTTCAGTTTCTTTAGTCTTTGGCACTTGCATAACAGAAAAATTATTTGAATTTTTTTTTTGTTTGTTTTTTAATACTACAGGTATGGTGTCTGTTTGGCAAGGTGTGTTATGCTGGGAAAAAGTACTTTGCAAAAAGTGAAGGCTTGTTCTCTTATTTTTAAGTTTCTGTGTAAAAATCTGTATTGATAGGACAAAAGAGGCAGTTAAGCAGATCTTCTGTAGCAGCTATTACAGAATTTCTGTTTATTTCCTTCTGTTAATTTTTGAGGGTAAAATGATACTCTGCAAACTCCATAAAACTGCTCTAGTTCTGGGATAGTGCATGTGGTCTCCAGACACTGCTGTCAGTCTTCTTCCCTCTGATCTGCAACAACCCTTTTATCATTTAAACTTTACTTCTGCAAATTTAAAGGGAAAAAAAATGCATAAATACAGAATTGAAAATACACATTACATCAGTAGACAAAGAGTCAGCTGCAAACAAAAGATTGCTCCTTAGATTTGGACAAAGATACAACATAGCTGTACACTCGTATTTGCAGTCTATGCTTATGCCGATGTAAAAGAAAGGATTGTCCTGATGACTAGATCTGGATACTGACAATAATCCTCAAATGTGATTGTTTTCATCTGTTGTAATAAATCATGAGGTCATTGTATAACCCTGCATACAGGAGGCAAGCTTTCCTATGTTTGATTTGCTTTGTAGTTCTCTTTTTCACAAAATCCATTTTCATTATCCCATAAAGCACTACGCTGCGAGCCATTTTGTTCCATAGGTTTGTTCTGATTTTGCACTCACATTTGTTTTCCAGGTTTAACTAATCCGTAGGCTGTGAGCTCTTTCCAGCAGGGACTCTCTCTTGTTAGTGGTGCTTGCTATACTACAAACTAATAAAAATTCTTTTGTAATCATAGGTAGCAGAAGAAGTCAGCAAAGTGCAGGGGGTGGCGAAAGTTCTGGTGGCTCAGCAAGATGCATACAAGGGATTTCTAGCAGGTGAGGGCTAGACCTACCTATTTACAAAAGAATAACCAGTTTTATATTTACGAGTGAAAATAAGATAGTTGTAAATTTTAAACAATATATTTTTATCCCCAGAGGAGCTGACTCCTTTGATTTTGGAAACTCATAAAAAATACAATTACACCCACATTTGTGCTGGGGCTTCTGCTTTTGGGAAGGTAAGTAGATCAAAATGCATCCAACGTTTCTTGTAGAAAAGGGACAGAGCCACTGTCGTATGTAAGAATGGGAATCACGTGCCTGAGAGAGGGCAGCCGTGGACAGCTTAGAGTTTTCAAAAAAAGTTAGTCATTCATTTAAGAGGTCAGTAGTTAGAAACATTGATTCATGTCTGAGTTCTATCATGGACTGACTTGGAAAAAGAGCAGTGTAGAAGAAATACATAATGGTAACCAGATAGGTCTGTGTATGTGAGGTAAATGTACAATAACACAAAATGGGTGTAGTGATCTGAAACGGTTATGAGAACTGTAAAGGAGTACAGCAAATTGAGATGAAAAATGTGTGATTTTCATGTTGAAATGAAAATGTGCAGACCTATTGGAAGCAAATACTTTTTTTGTTGGAGGGAGAGAATTGTATCTGTGATACAAGTCATGTGAATTGAAATATCTGTAAAGTTACATAACACAAATCCACACCATTTTTCAAAACCTATTTTTTTAAGGAGTGTATTTTTAAGTATGCAGAGAGCCTCAGTACTAACAATCTGATTAGCACTGTGGTGCAGCTGAAGTAGGAAAAAGGATGCTTTGGAAATGTTGCCGATGTGGGGTGAATCATGACATCAGCCTTCCAGCTGACTACTTTCACTTCCAATAGGTATTGATCCATGTAGCTGTAATTTTGCTAAGGTCTCTACGTACCTTAAATCTTAGGGGGGGCAGTATTTTTTAAAATGTTGTGATCTGCAGTGTCTTAGTAAAGGTTAATAGCTTTTGCTTTAAAGCTTGATGTTCCATTTTTGAGTGCTTAATGTGAATAGAGATTTCAGAACTGGGCCCTTTGTTTTGTACCAGATTAGGAAGGGTCAAAAAGCAAGCAAAGCTTTTGCTGTTGTTAATTTCTTCCTGATTTACGTTGCTCTTTTTATCCTCCTTCCCAGTCCTAAAGATGCTGAGTATTTCTCTAGAGACAAATTTCAGAGCAGGAGAATACATATTTTAACATTAATTTAAGAAATATTTATTTATTTAGTTGTTTGTTTAATAAACTTTTGAGAGGGATAGTGCAGAGTTTTTTCCTTTTGTGTCAGGCAGTCTGGCTCCCTTAAAGTGCTAAGAGCATGGCAATCCATAACTCAATTCTTCTGTCAGTTTTAAACTATTGAAGCAAATAAAGCCTCCTAATTTAAGATATTGAATTAAGGGTTTGCTTATGGTAAGTCTCATAAAATGTCTAATATTAGTACCATAATGGGATTTTATTTGGCTACTAAAGCTACATGAGAAACCCTACACAAATCTTACCAGTTGTATGTGCTTTTTTACGTATAGACAGTATTATATGAAGTTAAAATTGAGATAGTCCATGTTGTTTTACATACCATGTACATTTTACTTATTTACTTTGTTAACTTATCATTTACTTTGTTAACTTTCCATGTTTAACTTCTAGAATCTTATTCCCAGAGTGGCTGGCAAGCTTGATGTTGCCCCTGTTTCTGACATTATTGAAATAAAGTCACCAGACACTTTTGTGAGAACTATCTATGCAGGTATGTGGTATTTGTGCAATAAAGAATCCAATATTGATAACTTTTTTTACATAATCCTGTTGGTAGAACCTTGGAATATGATAGGAGTTTTTACTTCACAATTCAAATTGCTGTGGTTTATGAAAATGAAACCTAGGGAGGGATGTGTGTGAGATAGGAAGTATTTTCAGCAGTTTTAGTACTGTCAGTTAGAAGCCAGTCTATCACTTCAATTTGTAGTGTTTGGTAATCTTGCTTTTATATGGCCTGCAGGTCTGTGTTAATACACTTCTGATCAGATTTTGTCAAATGTAAGGCATAAAGTTAATTCCTCATCTGTTTTTAATATGACTGTCATTAGATCTGATTTAAAATACCACAGGGTTATTTTTCCTAATTATTAAGACATTGAACTAATTATTTATAATACTTAATTGACTTAATTTACAAGTCTTTTTTTCAGTCTTGTTTGTCTAATGCTTTTCTGACACCGTTTTGTAATTTAAATACGAGCTCACTAGCGTGTTTCTTAATTTTACTATATGGGATTATATCATGTGTACCAACATGGTATTGCATTTTGAGTTACATTACCAGGATGGGCTTTTGTGTTGCGTTTTGTTTCCCAATAATTCACAGTTTCAGGATGACTTTGAGTAGCTGGTTTTGTGCCGTTTTCCACTTTCAGTGTTCCCTGCAGCCTTCAGTGCGAATTAAATACATGTATTATATATTATTGAGAGAAACATGATTCCACAGAGACTTTATGCAGGCCTTGTTGTCTTCTCTTTTGATGAGTTCATGCAACAGGATAAAAGATCTACTTTGAATTATAGACATTGCCGATGTTTAAGAATGGCACTTTAAAAGTTGGTATCCTCCCCACCTTCTGTCACTTATAAGACATGATTTGAATGCTCTGTATCCTCTAAAGATAGATGATTTGTTATCACACTTCAGAAACATGAAGCTAGAAAGTAGATTAAAATATTTGTAATCTATGTTTACTAAGTGCCTGAGTTTCATATTTCAGTCATCTAAATAAAACTGCAGTTTTGGGAAGTAACTTTCTGAATGTTGCTTATTCCAGTAGAGCTGCTGCTATGTTTCTGATTTTGTTTTTGAATAAGCATAGTATGTCTGATATTAGCTTCTTTAAAAAAATACAGTATAACCCTTATTTTATTTTTTTTTAAGGAAATATTCTTTGCACCGTGCAGTGTAATGAAGCCGTTAAAATATTTACTGTACGGGGAACTTCTTTTGAGGCTGCACCAGCAAGTGGTGGTAGTGCCAGTTTAGAAAAGTGTGAGTATTTTTCTTGTATTTTGTTTTGTGTAATAGAGTTAATTTTGCTCACTGCACAGTGATGTTTTGCAGAAGTATTTGTCAAAGCAAACTGATCATCGTGATCTTTACTTCATGTTTTTAATACGGTTACTTGACCATGGTTTGTTTTTTTTCTAAGGGAAGATGGGGATTATCTGCTCACTTGCTACGTTTTTTCCTGGAGATTATTTGTGCTGAAATCTGGCCTTGTGTCATTTGCTGCTTAAACCTTGGCCACTGCGGCCTTGAAATTTTTCCCTAAACTTCCAGCTGTTGGATTAACCAGACTGGTTTTTAAAGGAGGACAGCAAAAATAAAAGTTTCTGTCTCTCCACAGTTGTGGCTTAATTGGTTCTGCTTCAATTAAGATAGGTCATTACAGTACTTGGCTAATTTAGTAGCCGTTTAAATTGATTGGAGAATGCCCAGTTGTTGTTTTGGGTCATTTTTAATGAGCTCAGTGTAAATAATTATTGTAATTGTGCCAGTGTAGCTTTGATAAAAGAGAAATTCAGCCACCAAATCGCAAAGTAGTTGAGATTAGAAGGGACCTCCTTGCCCAGGTCTGTGGCTGCTGAGGTTTTGAGTATCTCCACAGATGCAGACTTCACAACAATTCTGGAGAACCTGTTCCAGTGTTTGGTCACCTCTGCTGTTTTTTGTTGTGGGCCTTTTCATGACTGATGTAAATCTGCAGAGGCAATCATTAATAATGTGCTCTGTGTGTGTCCCAGTCCTTTATTTTTCTGGGTGGCTTAGCCACTCCGTATTGCCTAACATCTGTGGGTGTTAGGAAAGAAATGTTACTTTATATTTGATTAGCATACTGCACTGTCATTGCACTGCTTAACTAGCTTGTTCTCCTCTCTTAACCACACTTACTCTGCTGGGTTGGTATCTATGTGTGACTTGCACAATGGGCCTGCCTTTTAGTGCAGTTTATACTAGATGTTGCTGAAACAACTGATGAAAGAAGCTTTTAATTCAGAGCCACAAAACCCAATTTCTGATAGGAGTTAAAAGCTTGTAGTAAAGCTAAGTTTAAGAAATGTAAAAGATTGCAAATACATGCTTTATCCTTTTTATTGTGGATGCCTGCCTTCATCTGATGAATGCAGTGACCCCTCCACCACCTGTTGGTCTTTCTGAATGGATTGAGCAGAAGTTGACAAAGAGCGATCGACCAGAGCTTACTAGTGCAAAAGTGGTTGTGTCAGGTGGTAAGTAGATTGCATTACTTAAAGGCAACCTAACAGTTATAATGATACAGTTAAATAATATCTCTAGCAGAACACTATAATGTGATACATTAAAAAAGTATTTTGATGTAATTCTGAAATATGGCACAGGGGCCAGCGGGGTTGCACCCAGTGTGTATGTTCCATGAAGAAGCAAGGCATGAGCTTATCCTGTGCTAGTAGGCTTTGTAAGAGTATTGTCATATTTGATGAGTCCTTTTAAACTTAGAGCAACATGAAGTGGGTTTAGATCCAAAACTGTCATGTTTAAAATCATTGCTTATCATTACAGGCAGTCAAAACATTATTACATAATGACTTTAATGATTGTGAAAATAATGATGTTTGTATTCTGCTCATCATGTGTAAAGAGATGGACTGTAATTTCTACTACATGCCTACTACAAATTGTTGCATCTAAAGCCACCAGAGGGAGCACAGATTAGTGAAAAAAAAATAAATAAATCCTGTTTTGTGATTTCAGAGATTAATCTGGATGCTGCTGTGTGCAGGAGTGGTGGTGCTATATACATATTAAATAATACCAATCATGACAAAAACTAAATCTCCAAATATTAAATACTATTTAGTAATGCATCCAAAAATCTGTGAGCAAGCGTGTGTGCCTTTGCAAACACAAATACTCATACAGGGAGTTTATGTAGGCAATAATAAAATTCAAACCCAAGCATTTTATGTTCTTTATCTTCTGTTCTTTACTTTTAAGGGAGAGGCTTGAAGAGTGGTGAAAATTTTAAGTTGTTGTATGATCTTGCAGATCAATTGCATGCTGCAGGTAAATTTGTTTTCCTTTTTTTTAACTCTGGGTATTGTGTTTTGAAAAATCGCATTAAGAACAATGTCAGTCTTAAATCTTAGATAAAGCTTTGTCTTGTCCTTGTGGTCAACTGTATATTTCAGTGTCTGTGTATGGAACAAAACACTGAACTGTAGTATGCCTTGTCCTTCTCAGATGCCCAGAACCTAAGCTCATAAACGGAAAACGAAGTTGCATGAATTTAAAATTAAATTTAATGCATATTCGCATGCATCCTTACACATCACATCACAGAACCCTTTCACAGTTATTGTAGGTTGAGTGGCTCTCTTTTTTTTCCGTACTTTTGTATTAACAAGAGAAAACTGACAATGGCCAGTGTTTCAGCAGAATATTTTATTTAAAGTCTAGAGTAGGAGGGGTAACTGTTTGCATTAACGTTTTAACTGCATTAGTTTTCGATTTCATATGTAATAATAAATGCACAGTTTTAAATTAATGGCTTTGTTTTTAAATTGGTAGCTTCCCTAAGTAAATGTCCATGTGGCATTTTCAAGTTTGCTTTGATATTTTTCTTTACCATGCCTGACTTCTGAGCTCCACAGCAATATAAGGTGACACATGTGTTCTCTTGAAGCTTGGAGGAACATTATGGGAAGGCGTTTATGGGAAAATCCTCTTTTGACAAAGCAACTAGAGAAAATAATGGAAATACTCCAGACTGAAATCCTTGGGTTTAAATATGTGGCCCTTTGGTGCTGCCAGTAAGGATTTCCTGTTACTGATGAAGTGCATTAGTGCTTAGTATTTGGAAGTTTCATCCAGTGGTACAGAGAGGGATTACTATAAGAGCTTTTAAGGGAGAGGTTTCTAAATACGTGCCCTTAGAGTGTGGGACTCTTTGGTAAGATACATGTGTTTTGATGGTGATAGAAATTTGGCTCGCTAATATTAAAAGAAAACACTGGAAATATTTTCTTTCAACTAGTTGGAGCTTCCCGTGCAGCTGTTGATGCTGGCTTTGTTCCTAATGACATGCAAGTTGGACAGACGGGCAAAATAGTAGCACCAGTAAGTATGGAAATTGTCTTTTGTAAAAGAGCTGTGATGTTTCCTAGCATTCTTTTTTTCCTTCAAAACAATGCGTAGAAATGAGCTGAGTCTTAATACTGAGCTAACTGGATAATCTTAGTGTGCCTACAGTGATATAGGCACTTGAGCATGCATTTGCAAAAGTAGAGCAGCAAGATGTGATGTAAATCCACACTTTGGGTCAGTCAGAAGTGTTCCACAGGCCGTTCTGTGGAAATTTTGTGTGCTGGATTTTTTCATGGTTTTTCATGCCTGTGCTGAATCTTTTTCAGCCATCACTGATACACTAAAATGTATTAGTATAAACATAAAGCTGAAATGGTACTGGTATGTTCCTTGACGTCTGGGAAATGCAGAGTTTTGTTTCTTTTTTTTCCACAAGACTCTAATGTAAATAGCTTAATGTTGGTAGATAGCTTCCCTGCACATCTTTCCTGCTGTGCATCCTGATACCACAGGGGACTGCTTTCTTTCGATGTGTCTTTTTGGCTTTGAGAGGGGCTTTCTGTCATGTAGAAGTGTGACACAACTTTCATTGTTCCTTATGAGTTCAGGAGAACATAGATGTGTAAAACCCATGTGGGCATTAGTAAACAAGAAGGTACAAATGTAGCTCATCTCTGTATGGGGCAGAATGTGTGCTGGCACATGGTGAGGTATGATGGACATTGACACAAGTAGTGAGTTGTGACTGAGAACATAGGCAGGTGTGGTAATCTGTCAAGATGTATATGTTGAGCTATACAGTTGAGTAAATGTTTAGCCTTTCAGTAGGAAGTTCTTTTGGAGTGTGCATGGCCACAGAATGCACCAAAAAGTGACTTTTTACTTGTTAATCATTTAATAAGACCGGAAGAGGAGAGTAAACAGGAGCTTAGAAAACTGTCATATTTCAAGTGATGGATTTACCAGATCACAGTAATCAAATACCAAAAGTCTGTATGTGTCCAAGGCCTTGATAGGATCTGAAATGTTTCGCCGTTGTGCCAGTAAGAGCTGCAAATTCAAGAACTTCAAATGGCAACCATTATTTTTTCCAGCAATGTAACCAGCAGGATAGAGCAGTGCTTGAAGATACCAAACACATGAACTTGTGATTCCTGCAGTCTGGTGTCAGTTCTGCCTGCTGGGATTTTTTGAAGAGGACACTTCATGCTTTGAAGTTCTTCTGTCTTGAAATCTTGATAGGATGTTTTCTGCTTTTTAAGTCCTCATCAGAGGCCTTCTGATGGTAGCCGTGTTAGGGTTAAGTGGAGCTATTGCTAGGCACTCTACTGTTTAACTTGTAAATCTGTGTGATAGCCAGCTGCTACCAAAAACCAGTGTCTGAGAAACAGATCCATCAATAAGACTTAAGTTCTGTCTGGTTGCATATTGTGTCCTTCCAAAGTTTTAACAGAGTGATAATAATCTCTGCTATGAGAGGAAATTGTGAAGCCTTACAGGTTATAAATGCCATTCTAACTCGTCTTTCTGGTAGTCTTTCTCTCATTATCTTTTGTGGACACAGTGGACAGCTGTAGCCCCCAGTGTAGTACTTCCTCTTTGGTAAGGGAACGTTTGTATTTAAATATAATGCACTTTCCTTTGATCACACAGTAGGCATAAGGTTCAGCATACTGCAGCTATAGGCCTCAGCAAGCTAATCGGCACTAACTCAGTAAGTGCTGCTGCCAGCCATGGGAGCTGCAGGTTCCAAAGAAGACAGACTTATCATAAGAAGGCAGTCTTTAGTTGGTTGTTGAGTTCCCAAACCTTTAAAAACTAGGGAGGAAGCTGGGTGTCATTTGACAGCATATTTTGAAAGGGCATGAGATGAGAATGACCATCCATACTTCTTCGCTACCCAAATATCTGTTCCTGAAGTGGAAATTGTGAATTTGAAGACAGCTCAGCTCTGGTTTGTGTATCTGGAGGCTCAACAATGAACATCCTTTCCAGAGTCAGGGGCATATAAAAATTACATTGAAACAAAAAAGGCTCGTTTTTGATGAAGATACAGTGCTATAACTTGGCACAGATGGCTCATGGCAACATGTGAAATTCATAAAAACATACAGCCACATCATAAGAACCCATCAATGTCATCACTGTCGTCTTCTAGAGGATTGCTAAAACAGCCATTAGTCAGTCAGGACTGACTAATGAATGTTTAACTATTATGTCAATAAACTGTCCTCACTGGCAGAACTGCATGCTGCATCCTTTTGTCAGCTTGCTGATGTATTTCTCTCTCATTTCCTTTCTTAACAAATGTTAAGTAGTGAGTTATGCAGAGCACTGAAAATTATATGCTCCTTCTTTTGAATTGTTCAGATACTACTGTATGCAAAGACAGCATACAGTACATACTAATATAGAAAATATGGTAATTGTAATGGAAGTGCAAGCTGAATTGATATTAACCCCACAAATTTACTGACTAGAGGAGTTAATTTTTCAGTGTGCTGGATAGATACCTTGAATATAGGCAGTTTGGAGCTAAGAATTTGCATCTTCACATTCCTAATTCTACTTTGGTACTTTAGCTAGAAAGCTGTTCTGTGCAGTAGAAGATAGAGTTCACTTCAAGAAGCAGAACTGAACCTTCTTGACCAAATTGAGATCTCATGGGCTGTTTTAACAATCCTCTAGAAGATAATAGCTTTCTTGTCCAAGTGGTATGGTTAATACCACTAGTTCAGGGAGCACTCATGACATGGTATTTGGAAAACTGTAGAGGGGCTTGGTACATTGGTAGCGAGACTGGCAGAGACCTGAGTTTTGTGTTTAGTTTTGACCTCTAGTTAAGATGGTGCATGTCCTTCTGGGTATGTGGGTTTTAAGCAGTGGAAGAGTCTTGGATCCAAGAAACAATTGGAGTTTTGAGACATACTTGCTCCCTGTGCAGCTGTTAGTTTCTGATGGGAAAGTATCTCGGTGTATGCTCTTACTCTTCTATTAATAGTCTCTTGCTCAGTCTCAGTGGAGGACTGGAATGCATTATTTTTAAAGGACTCAGGAACTGGGTCATTTTTGAGACTGGAGAGGTCATTACAAGCTCAGGAGGGGAGGTGCTGCTAGTACTTTTCGTGTGCGACTGCTCAGAAGTGCTTCTGTGCTGATCATTGGGTAAAAAGGTAATAATCTAAAAGAGCTGCTTATTTCTTCCCTTGTGCCTTTGTGAATATGATGAAGGAAGTGTAATTTTGGTCACTGGTCCTTCAGTAGTTCTGCAACTGGCTTCAGCTTTTAAGAGTGCAGTCCAGAAGTGCATCACAGGACATGAGAACTTTGCAGCCACAGCAGCCTCCCTGAAATTGTGATGTATTAACCACGAACAAACTGCCAGTCAAGCAATTGTAGTTCATTTTGCTTGGGTAATGAAAAAATGCAGTTAATTAAAGAGTACAAATTTCACCTTCTTTCTGGGTGAGAATTAGCTCTGTACATTTAATTGACACTTCCAAATCAGCCTTTCATCTCTAAACTTCCTCAGCCTTTTGTTTGTGTTGGGATTTATGCATTCTCTTTTTTTTTCTTTTTCTGACTGCCTCTTTGGTAATTTTTCTTTTGTATAATTCTGTTCCAGCTGTTAAAATGTACGGTGTGTTATTTTTGTTTCTATTTGTAGCTTCTTTTACCTGTTGAATTCAGGTAATTGCAGGTCCTGTTTGAACAGCCTATCTTATGAAGGAGAGCACGGATTTGTATTATTCGATGAGATGGAAGGAAGGAAATTTGTAGGTATAAGTGGGTACATTGAAATAGAAAATGTTATCTTCCTAATTGAAAAAGTAATTTGGTATACTCAGTGTCTTTAATAATTGTGAATAATTTTAGGAGTGTGGTGGGGTTTTTTTAGTTAGAAGCCATTTGTTTTCCACTATTTCTTACTTGCAGGTGGTGTTCTCGGGTTAAGCACAACGTGTAGTTTCTGTTTAAGGAAAAAGCTCTTGTAACAATGCTCAAATTAGTTGGTTTTGGATAAAAATGTCCTTCCCTTGAATGCCTATTGTTAAACATTAGTTATGTCCAGTTAGAAAATACTAAATTCCCTGTATGAATCAAGCCTACAACCACCCCCCAAAACAACTGCTGGTTCCAGGTAAGATGTTTTGAAGCGTCAGGGGCATTGGTTTTCACAGTAAAAACCTTCTCAGTTCTTTGTATCTTTTTCACAGAAACAGAGAAACAAACAAAAGAGAGGAGGAGAAGAAAAAAGTTAAATAATGTTTATCAGTTTTCAGTTATATAAAACTTTTGTGAATGGAACACAAATGCTCAATATTAGCTTTCCTTGCCTGAGGTTGTTGTAGTTTGAGCTGGGTGCAACATTTCTGACATGCAAAATAGTACATAATCTTTCCCAGGAACTTGCCTGGTTTGTCTGATATTTAAACAAAAATTTCTGACTGCTGTGAATAAAGGGAAGCAACTGTTATAAGCCTTAAGTAGCTTCTGCTGTGTGGTGGGTTGAAGTTTCCCCCCAGCATTAACTTTGCCAGACCAACTCAGTTAGAAGCAAATGAAGCTGTATTTACAAGCAAGAACTATACTCTCCAAGGGAATGCAATGGCTATGTACAAAATACATAGTATTTACAATCTTATACAGATATTTACAATTAGCAAACAACAGGAAAATCCCCCTGGTCAGATACTAGGGAAGCTGTTCCACTGCCCTCCCCCCCCCCCCCCCAGCCCCTTGTCCCAAGAGAGAAAAAGGAATGGAGAGAAAGCAGGGGTTAGACTTAACTAAACAGCTCAGTCAAGGCCAGCCAACAAATGCATTAATCTCTCCCAAGCGAAGCAAAACCAGCAGAGATCAGGAAAGAAGAGAGAGAATTGTTATGGTATAGCCTGTCTTATTCTAGATATTTAACCACTGAATTTGTTTAGAGTAATATTTTGTTTTCCTTTTTACATCCAGTAGTGATTTATTTATACTTTTCTACTTTTCTGCTCAAAATCTGTAACTAAATTATAAAGGCATAGCCTAAAACCTTTACAGTTTAGATTTGCAACGAGGAGGTGTACAGGTGATGATTGAACACGTACAAATAGGTGTCTAATGCCATTTTAGCCATCTAGGGTATGAAAAGGACATTCACAGGGTTGGTGGTTACTGTGTAGGGCCTGGAGACTTCCTTCTGGAGCAGCATCTATGATTCATGTGGGAAATCCTATGCTGTCTATGATACGAGGTAGGCACCAATGTTTGGACACCCAGATTGTTCTCATGGTCTCCCAAGTTTTCCCTTGTGTCCTAATTACATTCTTTCTTCAGCCTCTGAAGGAAGATGGGGTTGTACTGGGATTATCTTGCTCTTAACTTTATACCCCCTAGAAAACAAACAAAATCTCAGTGGCACTGTTGGATTGCCTTTTCCCAGAAAGCACGTGTCATTTTAGGCTGTTCGTGTTGTCCTCTGACCTTGTGCCTGAAAGGCATCCTTCTAGTTTATCCTCTTCAGCACTTAAATATTGACTTTGCCCGTTTAAAATTTATTTTCCCTGGTTGAAGTCTGTGTTCTTTTAGGGTCTTGTTCTGTGACTGCTTTAGCTTTCTTTGTAGTTTTTCTTAGCTGGCAATAGGGAAGATATGGCCAGACTAGTATTTCACAATTGTAGGGATAAGGGTGTCCATCTGGGCTAGACAAGAAACTCAGGAAGGCAGGCATTAGGAAATATATGATGTAGTAATAATTGACAGTGGATTAGATGATTGAGCTTGAAATCTGATATGATTGCACAGAAGGCAGATGCATTGGGAAATCTCGGGTGGGGAAGCAGATGGGAATTCTGTGTAGCCAGGGGAAAACTTGCTGACCTGCTTAGCTTCAGCACTGAAGCTTTGATTTCATACCAGAGGGTCTCTGAATGTAATGGATTGCAGGAACTTCAAAAGGGAGGCAGATTTACAACTGTCAGGAATTGGCAGTAATAATGAAGGGGAAAGAGGCATATTAACAAGGTGCAGCTTCAGCTGAGAGGCCAGAGAGTGCGACGTTGTTTCAGTTGAAAGGCACCACAATGGTGGAAGAACAGGAACATCTTAAGGTGTAACTGGGGAGAAAATGTAGAAGCAGTAGAAGGAAATGGGGATGAAATGGGAAGCAGTAGAAGGAAAGCTGAATGTTAAGGAAGCATTTCCTGACAGATATAGAGAACAGTCTTCCGCAGAGCAGTGGAATTCCTTGGTAGTCGTCTGCTCTTGCTTTGGGAGAAGCAAGGAGGGAGAAAGCGTATCACATCACTTGCATTACTCCTATGTTTCGTATTTCTTTGCAGGTGGTGACAAGCAGACCTGGCCTAGCCTGGTCTTATTTACACGAGTAACTCATGGTTCATTGCATAGTAAGTGGATGCTAACTTCTTCAGAGTTGCATCCCATTGCTTTTTAGGCATAGTTCGCTTGCTTAGGTTAGTCTATCTGTTAAGTTTTGCTTCCTTTCACTCTTTAGAGGGGGAGCATAGGGAAAGTGAAAGGAGGTCTGATTTATTCTACTGTTTTTGTTACTTTTTGTTCTCTGGCTCTAAATGAAAATTATGAACAACAGAATGCTCAAATTAATTCCCTTAGCTTCATGAAAAGTTTTGCTCTTGTCATCTTGACTACTCATTTAAAAAATGTTCTACTCCTTGCTTACCAATGATAAGATCTTCATTACTTCCTAACTTGTTACACATATGATAGAATATTGAGACACTAAAGTTTCCTATTCAAGCACGTGGTACATGACTTATTTTTTTTCCTATATTTAGCTAGCCACTTTGTAGGAATGTGCTACTTGTACATTACATTTGTGGGTTTATTAACAGACCAGCAGGTGCACTTTCATTACATAAATGGTAGAGGCTGTTAGGTAGCTAGCAGATGGGAATAGCATAGGGAAAACTGACCGTGCCTGGAAAATTTTTTTTCAAACATCTCCTCTGATAATTCACTATTGTTGAAAAGTAGCTTTATAGTAGCAAACTTTAGAGAGCTGTTTGTATGCAGCTGGGAATGGATTTACAGACTACCTTTCTCTGACTTGCTAAAAAGCTAGGGATTGACAACCCCTTTCATCCTGCATTATCCAGTGTAGCTTTTAACTCGAAGAAAACTATGTTCACAAATTGATGCTCTGCTCCTTTGGGGTTGGTGCAGAAACATTAAATTGTACTAAAATATTCATATGTGAGTGCATTTAGCTGAAAGCAATTGATGTGCTTTTCCCTGGAGAGGGGAAAAAAAAATGGTGTATGGCCCTGCACTCCAGCAGACACCCTAACCATGCTTAAGAGTAATTACATAGCTTGGCTGATCAAAGGTTCTTAAAGTGAAAAAGAAACTGTAGCTGGGATGTAGTTCAGTAATGTGTGCTTCTTGAGTGGATACTTGACTGCATCAGTAGTACATACTGGATAATTGTTTGATATAGAGTGTAGTGTATAGGAACTAGTGTCAAGCCAGAAAGTAGTCGGTGAATAGCTTGTAATTGGAAGGAATCTCTTGTATTAAGCAATTTTCAGTACAAAGATTTATTTCTTATTTCATTGTCCTTTCACTCTTGCAAAGCAAATAAAATATCTGAGCTGCCTTTAAAAAGAGTATGTGTGCCAAAGGGGTTTATTAAACTAGCCTGTTTAAAAGCATGCCACTGATAGGATGATAAATGGATATACACTGAAGGTTTTCAGCGTAATTCAAAAACTGGCATAAGAATCAATAGTGGCTGACAGCATGTTTGCAAAGTACCCACCTCATCTTGTGCACCTGTGGATGCACAGCAGCCTCTTAGAGCAGCATTCAGAGTCACTGGAAGTTGCAACTAAAAACTGTTCTTGAGCAAATGTATGCATCTTAACTGCCCCAAGGCAGCCAAAGGCATTTAAAAGTATTCTCATAAGTAAAAATGAAGTAATGTTATAAGCCACATATTACAGATAATTGGAAGTGTCAATGCACACAGGAAAATAACTGCATTGGTATGCTGGTAATTATAATCACCCCCACAGAGCATTCTTGTGACTTTTTATCTAAAGAGCGGAGTGACTGGTTCTGGAGCTTGCTTGCAAATTGTGCATATGAAGTCTCAAGGACTTGCTGTAGATGCTAATATGTAAGTTGGGTACGTTTAAAGCAGAAATAGGAGGTCAGGGCATGGCTAAGGGGGATTTTTTTTCTTTCTTTTTTCATTTTAATGATTAACATACAGTGACTCTGCAGGTCATACTGTGGTCATGTTTGTCAAAAACAATACAGGGCCAGATGAATACTTTAAATTGGTAATGGGAAGTTGGATTCTTGAGTTGGAATCTTGCCTTTGAATAGGGTAAATTTAGGACTTGAAGTTTTGTTTCTTTTTAGGACTCTTGAGTAATTTTCAGGGTCCCAGCTTCCACTGGAGTCTGGTGGGATGTTGTGTTGCAGACTACATTAACAGTCTTGGCCTTTGTGGCAGTTTGCTGCCAGAATCATCTTTGGCTGTTGCCCTAGCGCTTGTAGGAAGCCTGGTGGATATGTTAGTGCTGATGCTCCCACCTTCACCTGTTCCTCTTGCTGACAAACCAAGCTCTTTCTGCAGTACCACATCTTTAATTCTAAATATTTTGCTGATTGTGCCTTGCTGCCCTCTACTTTGTACACCCTTGGGCTGAATTGGGGACTTTCAGCTTCCTGTGCTTCATGTTTCCTCGGTTGTGCTCTTTTTGACCATTAACTCTCTTCTCTGGTGTCCCTTCCTCTGTGTTGATGTCATAATAAATAAAGATTTGTTACATGGCTGTAACACAGTTACTATTTCCTGTGTGAAATGAAGTTGCTGTGAGGCAGGACAATTCCTGATCTGATGCCGTGCCCTTATACCAACAAAACTTTGACTTTCCTTGACTTTAATTGCTTTTGGGACTTCATTTGTAGCAGACAGTGTAACGGGCCCCTTGGTACAGAATCCGTGTGCTGTTCTGTGACACTGTTCTCATGTGGCAGCAGCCCTTCAGTGGACACCTGCCTGTATGCAAGCGCCACTCCACGTCCTGCTCTTTGATGCAAGTGCCTGTAATTGTAGGCTGTGGATCAGCCACCTGATGGCAGTAATTAGAGCAGCTTCCACGGATCCAAGAACTGGAACTGGTATAAAGCCATCTTTGTTGGCACCTGAGAGGTGTGATCCAGACTCTGATTCATACCACTTGGTGCCTTGGTATGGGTCTCCTGTGTAGATGAGCTCTGAAGAACCAAGATCTCCTCCTAGACCATCTTATGTTCTCTGCTTCAGTGGCAGACATGTCACATAATGCAGTTGGAAGCAGTGCTGCTGTGTGGTACCAATCTACTTCCCTCACTTACTTCATAGTGCTTGGGGCTATAGTCCTGGCTTGGTACATTGAATACTAACACAGTAGTAATGCTAGGACTCAGCAAAAGACAGGGCAGAAATTACTGATTTCATGGAAAACATCGAACCAAGGTTATTGCCCTAAAAATATAATTTAGAGTTTTGAATTTGAGTCTTTTATGACGTCTCTAGATGACCAGTTGAAGTCACTCCTTGAAGAGCACCAGTCCTGAACCCTTATCATTCAGACCTCACGGCTCCTTTGTGTGCCTCCAATTAAATTGCAGATAGATTTAAACTGAGATTTAAGTTGTCACATCCATTTTATGGTGTAGAACTCTTGATGAGAAACATGCTGTCCTGTGTGTTCTTTGCATGAAAACGTTACTGAGGTGATCAGTAAGGGACCAGCTATCTCTGCCAGAGAGCCAAGAGCACATAACCTGGAAGGGCATGGTTTAGATGCATCATAAAGGCTTTTTAGACAAGGCTGGTGATTTACAAATGTCCTTTTAATGAAACATCCTTGTCTTTCCTTGATATTTTAATAGAATATACACACAGGCGTCTGGCTCCTGCTGAGCTGGATTCTTTCCAGAGGCTGAACTTCACGACATTAAGCAGACTGATAAGAGTATCTGGTAGTCTAGATGACTGGCACTTAATGAATTGCTAAAAAAAAAAAATAAGGAAAAAAATCAAATTACAGTAATGTGTTTTTAAAAAGAGCTTCTATTAAAGACTGTAAGATGCTAGAATGAGTTCTCCTGTAACATCTGTTCTTTTATTTGCTGTAATTGAAGTATAGCATTTTTACCGAGAGTTCTTCTATGGACATATTGTATTACTTTGCAGCTGTGGTTAGAACGGATTGACCCTCAATAGTAATCTGCTCAGTAAAAAGCTCCTGAGGCTAAGAAATGTCTGAGTGTCTTCAGCAGCTGTGTGGTTTTGTGGAAATACCTGACTAGATTCTGTATTTCAATTTCAAAGCAAGCCTTTTCAGTAGGAAATACTTTGTTTCTATTTTGTTTGCCCTCCCCGCCAGTTTTTACAGGAGATAGCTGTTGTAGAAAAGTTAAAAAAGAAAAAAAGCTTCATAAATTGTATCTATTTCTATTTCAAAGCCAGTGTAAGAGGTGAAATTTAATGATGTCAGAAAGCAGTCATTTGAGTTTTTGTCCAATTGCTGTGATTGTCAGGCCTGCGCAGCTAAAGCAGTCTGCATGGTCTCTGTATCTGAACCCCTCCATTTGCCAGCCTGGTCTGTAGGTCTGTGCCTGTTCCACAGCTGGGATTTGTTCTGTCATGGTGAAAGTCACTTAACTGTAGTGCACATCTTCAGCTGCACAGGGAGAAGGCTTCCCCCCTGCCCCCGGCACCAGAAATAATGTCTTGAATTAGATCTGTATGTTCTTAAATATGGGCTAACCTTGGCATTTGTAAAAGGGAAGCTCTGGGAGGTGTTTGAGGTTGTGTCTTTTCTAAGTATGTATAAATACCACCTTTGAGTTGGTTTTTGGTGTGTTGCAGTTTCCTCTCAATGAACGAGTTGGTGAGAAGTGCTTGCTTTGTTTTCCTTCTGTGAAACTTGGTAGTTAAGGTGTACAGGCTTGGCTGCTGCTTGGACTTGGGTGGTAGGAAAGTCTCACAGAGCTAAAAATGTACTTAATTTTGAGTAATTACAGCCTGGGTCACTTTCTGCTGTGAATTGAAACTGTTGATATTTGCCTGTAAACTTTCATCTATTTTGAATGTAAGTTTCTTTGGAGATGCTAGGTTGGGAGCCCCAAAGTGTAAAGACCACCTGCTGTCAGTGCCTAGCTGGAAAGCACTTCATTCCTCATCTCTCTGTAGGAGTGGAATGGGGGAAGAAAAGCTTTGAGAGCATGTGAACACTGAGGGCTGGGGTAGATCATAGGAACTATTGGCATGTGTGCAGTGCACTAGCCTGCTCCTGAGATGTGTTATCCTGCCATATAGGAAACACCTGAACTTCAGCTTTGTGCTCTGTCTTGTTTAAAGGATCCTAGAGGCTTCAAGCTGAAGAGCCTAGGTTTTCTCTTTAGACAGCTGCATTATGCATTTGTGGGTTATCTTGCTTAATACTTGCCTTGGTAATCTCTGGGGCCATGAGTAGCACTGATTGTCCTGTCCACTGGCTGAGCAGTGTCTCTGCTCTGATGCAGATCCTTCCATTCTCCCTCCTATGTTTTTGCTCCTGTGGGATTCTCTGTTTTTACACTGCATCCCTCAGTGAAGGAGGAGACCAATCATCAGCTGCCTTTAATACTGAAAACTACTGTAATGTAAAAACTCTGCATGTAATTAATTTTGAGTGAGGCTTGGGAGAGCTTACTGAAACTGTGTTGTGGGTACCAAAAAGTGTCTCATTTTTGTTTCCTTCTAGGAACTGTATATTGCTGTGGGAATATCTGGAGCAATCCAACACTTGGCTGGAATGAAAGACAGCAAGGTATATAAAGATGAATGTGCTACGATGGATTTCTTTCGAGGAAGGAAATGAGTTGACTTCTTTGGTTTTATATCAGTCCTTTAGCCAGTTTTCCTTTTTTTGTAATGTTAAACCTGACAGTTTTAAAGCAGCAGACAAACATACTAACCCTTCAGGCCTTTCCAAGACAGGTAAGTGTGGATAAACCTCTAAGGCGGTAGAAAACCCATTGCATTGCAACCAGAAGTGGGAAGTAGAAGCAGCTAACTGACTTTGTTTAAAAAGCCCCAGACCACCCCCCCATATGCCTGAATTCTATACAATAGTTCCATTAGCATTTATTTTGGAGCATGACATATTAATTCATGCATAACAATGTGCAATTTGAATTATGAACTTAGTATTCCATAAAGTAAAAGATGTCTCTGACATTCCTGCATTTAGCCATTCAAATGGAAACCTATTATAAAACGGCAGCAAAACTTTAAAAGGTTTAACTCATTAGCTGCCAAGGCAGATAATCTAAAATGGGAACTGCCACTTTGGTCCAGAGCCCTATGTTTGGAGAGGGGAGCAGGTTCCGTTCCAAATTGTACTAGCAAATGCCAGGCATCAAATCTATGCCTTGTCCTGCCTCCCTGCAGGGCATTTTGGAAATAGAAGATAGATTTTTCTGTTTTCAGGAAACCAACTTATGCTTTCAGGCAGAAACCAAAACCAGAACTTCAAATAGCCTGTAAGACTGAGGAAAAGGTTTGCAGAAGTATACAGACAGATCCTTGCATTCAACCAGTGGCAGAACAGTGAGTGTTTGTGTCTGGTCATTGTCCTCATAGGCCAGCCTGTGTGGCGGGAGGGTCTGTGCTTCCTTACAGTTCAGTTCTGTTTGGGTGTGTTTAAATCCAGGGGGGAAATATTTCTTGGGGAAAAGCCTGTAGTGTTGATTTGGGATACAGCACCCTTTGTGGGCCCTCAGTCTTCTGAAGTCAGGGACTTGTCTGATGCCAACACAGTGGGGAACCACCAACCAAAATTAGAAATTAGGGATGAATGATGGGCAGGGATGAAGGGTGCTGTTGAGAAGTGTGAGAAGGTGTGTGAATACAACCTGTAGCAGTGAACACTAACTGCTGTCAGCAGAGCAGTGTTGCCATTGTCTCCTCACAGAGCAGCAATAGGGTCAGTCAGACAGCAGGAGTGTATGAGAGCAGCACAGCTAGGAACCTGTTCCTTCAAGTGCCAGAATTCCCTGTGTTATGAAAACACTGAGCAGCAGTATCGTCCTGTACTGTAACAGCAAACCCTCTGCTGCTTTGCCTCTCCCAGTGCCACATTTGATACTTTGAGATGCTTTTATGGGAATTACAGAAATGGAATCTGTTGGTATGAGGTGCTTGCTTCTGTTTCATTTCTTCCATGTATTGTAGGTTTTTTTAGTGTAAAATTCAAGTTTACTTATTTGTGTTAGAAAAGTGTTATCTTTCTGTTAGCCAAAGCACATTGGTGTGGTAGTTACTAGAAAGATCCAATGTTCAGAAAGTGTTAATGTGGCTGTGGAGACTGTGGAATGTCCCCTGCCCTCCCTCAGCACTGTGAATTACCTGGCATTGTGAACCTGTATACTTCCAGAATATGGTTTCCAAAGCAGTCAGATGCTTTCTACCAAGTGAAATGTGTAATTTATTTGTCCTTCTACAGCAGGGTAGAAATTGTAGCTTTTGAGGAGACCTGGAGAGTTGTTGCTTTCTTCACTTACTTTTAATTCCCTGTGAGGCAGTTACAGTGGCTTTTCTAAGGGATTTAACTTGTAAAGTTCTGTTGCAAGCAAGGGGATGCTGTTGTGTCTTACCATGGAAAGACCATTTAGATAAAAAAGTTACTCCAGCTCATGGAGACAGGGGAAGGACCAGGCTGCCAAACTAGTTTTAAGAGTTTTGCAGGCAGCTGGTGTCAATTATGTTTTGATGAGGACAGAGCTGGTAGCTCCAAGGTGTTACTATCTGCTGGCCTTCAGTGTTAGCCCCTGTGAGCAGTTCTGCAGAGCATGGTAGGGCCTTCAAGTAAGTTTAAAGTCATTGTCAGAGTTGTCAGTGGTGGTTTGCATTGGAGCTGGGACAACTGAAAAAACAATAAAACTTTGGGAAAAGTATTTCAGGGAAGGCATCACAGGAATAGTTGCAGGTGTTTGCTTAGGAGCTGGCAAGAGGGCAGCAGCAGTGCTCTGCTATAGGTGCTTCCTTCTCGCACATATGATGTGGTCCTTTTTAGAGTGACTCACAGGATACAAATAACCTGTGAAGGGAACACATTCTTGTGGGCCTAAACCCACAGGGTTTGCAAACTTTTGAGTTACTGCCATTAGGTGTATGCCACTGAGCCATTAATTCTGCTAGCCCTGAGGGGTCGTCTTGCCTCCAGTCAGAGTTCATGCTGGCAGCATTTGGACAGAAAGGCAGCACTGGAGCGCTGTGGTTCAGACCCCTACTTTCTGTAAGGCCCCTTTCATGAGTTGTTAGCTTCCCCCCACCCTATCTGTTATGGAGCACTCCCCATGCTGTTGTCATTTTGATATGGACCTCCACATTTGATGTGCTGGAAGCTGTCACAATCACAGAATGATACTTACTGTATGGTAGAATTTAAATTTCCAGGAAACAAATCCTGGGTTTTGCACCTGGGGACACATAACCAATGTTGTTATAAAGATCAGACTGGGAGCCACCTGGCTTGAGAGCACGACTGCAGAGAGGGACCTGGGGGGGTCTTGGTGGGCAAAAGACTCAACATGAGTGAACAGTGTGCTGCAGTATCAAAGAAAGGCAACAGGATGCTGAGTTGCATTAATAAGGGTATCACAGGCAGAGATAAAGATGTCATTCTCCCACTCTACTCAGTGGTGGTCAGGCTGCACCTTGAGTACTGTGTAGAGTTTTGGTCCCTGCTGAACGTGTCCAGAGAAGGGCAACAAGGCTGGGGAGAGGCCTTGAGCACAGCCCTGTGAGGAGAGGCTGAGGGAGCTGGTGTTGTTTAGCCTGGAGAAGAGGAGGCTCAGGGTGACCTCATTGCCCTCTACAACTACCTGAAAGGTGGTTGTAGCCAGGAAGGGGTTGATCTCTTCTCCCAGGCAACCAGCACCGGAACAAGGGGACACAGTCTCAAACTGCACCAGGGGAGGTTCAGACTCGAGGTGAGGAGAAAGTTCTTCACTGAGGGAGTCATTCGTCATTGGGATGTGCTGCCCAGGGAGGTGGTGGAGTCCCCATCCCTGAAGGTGTTCAAGAGGGATGTGGCACTTGGTGCCATGGTCTAGTCATGAGGTCTGTGGAGACTTGATGATCCTCGAGGTCTCTTCCAACCTTAGTTATACTGTGATACTGCTATGGAAGGATGCAGACAGGCTGGAAAGGGTCCAAGAGAAGGGAGACTTCCTTTTTAACAAAGAGTCCCAGGGTAAAGACAAGGGGTAATGGGGACAGGTTGCTTACTGGGGAGATTTGGACTGGATGGCAGGAAAAGTTTTTTCACCATTTGCATTATTAAGCATTGGAATAACTCCCAAGGGAGATAGTGGATTCCCCTACATTAGGCAGTTTCAAGGCCCAGCCTGACTGGGTGCTGGGCCAGATCATTTAAACTATATTCTTACCCTGAAAGGTTGGACTGGATGGTTCTTGAGGTCTCTTCCAAACCTGGTATTCTATGAATCTATGAATGCTCTGGACTGTTGCATTGGGATTTCAATTTGTATGTTTCTGTTGTGTGACAAACTAAATGCTGTGTTCTGTATTGAGTACAGAGGCCTAAAGTTGCTTTGTACTTGTTTTAAATGCCACCTTTGTGTTACTGCTGTTAATTCTGCAGCTGGGCTCTTGCAGGTCATCTTTGGTAGCTATTTTTTTCTTGAGACTTCTCAACAGGGAAGGGCAGCCCTGGTGTATGCAATGTGCAAGGAAGGGAGTTTTGGGGCTATGTGTGGGAGGGTATTTTTGAAGTGGAGAGGAAAGATATTTGGACTGCTGTGATCCCAGTCTTCTCTGCTTGTAGGGGCCTGGAGTGTTCAGCAGTGTTTGCTAGCTAAGGCCTGTTGCTGTAAGCAGCCCCAGGTGTTAATCTTTGTGCTCACATGCTGCTTAACTATTGCTTGCAGACCATTGTTGCCATTAACAAGGATCCAGAAGCTCCAATTTTCCAAGTGGCAGACTTTGGACTGGTGGCAGACTTATTTCAGGTGAGGCTAAATGTGATGTGCTGAATGAACTGTTTCAGAGGTCCAGCAGCTTACATAACTTGATTAGTAAGTGTTAAAGATGTCTGAGGGTATTTACTTTAGAACACACATGAAGATGTTGTTCTTTGTTAACGTGCTCACAATTCAAAGCCTGCACATAGAAGCATTCAGGGGCTTTGAGGGGGCTGTGGCAGCTGCCTCTATTTTAATTCCCTGAATACGACCCATTTCAAGCAGTAACTGCTTACATGTATTTTTAAGGTTCATGAAGTATGAGAATACAGAGTTGGCAGGGGGAGTTCTTGGTTTTGCTTGAGCTTGCTGCCTCACTGAGACACATGAAGAGCTGGCAGCTCTCTGGGAATATGTTGCTGTGTGTGCCAGCCCACACCCACGTGCGTGGGGCTCACATGTGCCACCTCTGTGCCTGGCCACACAAGTGACTGGCAGGAGCTTGTAGCAGCTCTGTGCAAAGGCCTGGGCAGAAGCTCTGCCAGCACTTAATGCCTCTCCTGAACTAATGCCCACTGCCTCAGCGGCGAGCACGGGCCTTTGCGTAAGCCCAAGACAAAGTCACATGCTGAAGAAACACCATGTAGACAATTTCCTTAATAAATTTTGTACGAATGCATTATTTCCACCTAATGGAAATGGAGCTCTCTTAAATAATTAAGAGGCTTTATTCAGCAGGAGCAAAGTGGGGAGTGTTGTGAGCTGTGGTGACTCACAGGCCCTGGAGTGGTGGGCTGGGCATGAGGGGTGGGAGGGTAACTGGGTGGGGGTTGGGTGCCACATATGGTCAGTTTGGAGGTTCAGAGGAGACAGCACACACTATCCTCTGCACTGGCTGTTCGCAGGCGGTGCCAGAAATGACGGAGCTTCTGAAGAAGAAGTGAGCAACGGTGATGGACCCTCCACTGCGGTTGGGGTAGGGGGGGAGGAATAAGGGCAAATAAAGGATTGTACTGGAGAGAGGCAGGGTCAGTGTGGTGTTGCAGTTCTCTTGGTGGGCAAATAGGTGGCACATGGGTGGGGAAACAGGAATGCAGGGAAGAGAAGGCAGAGAGGAGGCAGGATGTGTTTGTCACTTTTTATTCTCACCTTTGCTTCCCTCCCAGCCACACTGAGCCCCTGGGTGGGATCAAGCTGGGCCCAAACTGTCCAGCAGCTCTGTCCCACCCCTGGGCACTGTGTGTCTGTGCTGACCCTGGACTGATGGAAGGACCATGGCACACTGGGACACTGTTGGTCTGGCCCTACACTGGTGGCAGGTGTCTGTCCCCCCCCAGGCACTGTAGGTCGATGTTGGCCTTAGACTGCTGGAAAGTCCATTCTGCCCTACAGGACACTGGGTGCCAGCTGTCCTGGAGCTAGTGGCTGGTCTGTCATGCGTCATGGCCACTAGCAGACAGAGGTGATGATAGCTGGTCCCTGGCTGGTGGCCACTGCAGGAGATGCCATGGATTGCTTCCAGCACTGCCACTTGTTCCTGTGGCAACCTCATAACCCAGCTCAGTGAGTATATGCGTGTCCCCCCACGGTGTCCCTATGCCTCAGGAACCTGACCCAGCCGTGGCTCTGGGGGCCCCACTGCCCCATACTTCTCATCAATCATTGGTCCACCCTGGGGGCAGTCAATGAGTGGCTTGAGCTGGAAGACATCAAGGTTCTCCTGGTTCCTGCGGTTGTAGATGCTGAGACGATGGCCCAGGTTTGGGCTGGCCCCCATAGGGCTGGGCAGCTTCAGATTGACAGGATCCAACCCCTTCTGTGCCAGACAGGCTTCTTCTGACAGGGATGACAGTAGCTCCTGTACCATGGTATGGGCCACTCGCTGCTGGGTGGGCGCAAGGTCAGCCTGGCCAGCACCGGTCTCCACAGTGTCAGCACAGGCCATGCTGCAGTCTGGGGAGGAGCCCAGCGTCTGGCTGCTCTCACTGCAGGCCTGAGTGCCTGAGCTGACGGTCGAGCGCGAGGCGCTGCCTGAGGTGATGCTGGCAGATGTCCCAGTGCTGCCCAGGCGCAGTGGCATGTCCACAGTAAAGAGGTCAGAAGAGATGTTGGGGCGGTGGACGTCAATGGCAGCAGTGGTCACCACGCAGATGGCCTCAGGGACACCGCTGTCTGCAGGGAACATAACACAGGGAGGGCTGGGTCAGTGGGAGGGACACCTCTTGTATGGCTGTCCCTCTAGAGCTCATTCATATACCTACGGGCAATGGCCACTCCCCACCTTCCCTCACCCCTCCCACAGAGACAATGGGCATGTAAATACCATCTACCTCCAGCTGTGTGGCCCTAGTATGGAAAACAGCTAAGGGTAGAGAATATGGAATCATAGGTATGTGACTATGTATTAATGTATACACACACTACTTCCTATAGGAAGCAATGAATATGGTGTTCTCTTGTGTGTATGGGAAGAAAGAAGGTATACCAAGTGGCATACCTCGATGGAGTATTTCTATACATGAACATACACCCTCCAGGTGGAACAGCTTGTGTTCCAGTTTGTATCCACTGCCCCCTGTCCTGTCATGGGGCACCACTGAAAGGAGACTTCATGATGGAACCCTGCCAGAATGAAGACATTGACTTCTGCCAGGGATCAGCAGCCTCTGCTGGTGGAGATGCCAATTCCCCAGAGAGCTCTGCTTGTTTCCTTGCACACAGAATCATAAAACATCTATCTAAGGGGATGCATAGTCTAAATACTTACATAGGTACTTATATAGGTAACACATAGACCGTATACTACTACTACTTAACACAGATTAGAGATGAGCATATGTACAAACAAATTCACTCTTGCACCTGCTTTTCACATTACAGCTCATTCTCTGTTCTTACTCTCACATGCCTATACACTTTTTTCCTCTCTGTGTCTATCTATGGGGAATGGAGGGATATGAAACATTACAGCTATATATTATACAGAGATGCATGTGTAGTGGATGTAATACCTATAACATATGCTAAAAATATAGCTATCTCTGGCCACTCACACACACCTTTATAGATATTACATAGTAAATGTAATATATATACACACACAGTTTATCTCCCCCCTCCATCTATGTTACTGTACTCCCACATGGGGACAGATATGTTACATTATACCTATATGCACACACAAATACTTTATGCATCTGTAAGTATATATAGTCATACAGATACATTTTTAAATGTATATATAATGTCTCTTTGTATATATGCCTATATGCAGGCACACTCCATGCACCTTTATATACTTCTGTATACACACATTTTTATGTATCAATATTTACCCACATATCTATGTGGATATGTAATGCATTATATTTACACACACATTCATTTTGTATAGTACACACAAAAGATATGTACATGTACAATCACCAGCCTGGGCTTTTACAGCTGAAGTATGCACACGTGTACCTATGTATAGACACAAATAGAAGACATACCTATATATACACATAAAACATCTAAAGCATGTATGTATACAGACACACATACACTACTTATACAGGTGAAAAAAAGTATCTTCAATAAGCATGTATCTATCTTCCCACGTGTATCACTGCAGGGATACACATGAGAAGGTAGATACATGCTTATTGAAGATACCTTCTTTCACACGTGTATCCCTGCAGGGATACACATGCCTCCTACACTCCATTTGCTTCAAACACACTTCTGTTCTTACGTTCCAGATACATCTCTGTATATATGTATCCCCCATCTATGTATATATGGAAGATACAATGTCTATAGTATATACACGCACAGGTTCAGAGACCATCTCTTAAACACCTTTATCCCTTTATATATGCCATGATGTACTTTAATATATTTAAGTATTTAGATAAAATAGCTATGTGTATATATATATAGACAGCCCTTCTTCATACACATGGGGATGTATGTGTGCTTGGAGATACAGATCGATGATACATTATGCACATATGTACAAACACAGGTATATATTTGTACTCCTCTATATATGTGTGTATATAGAACATACATACACACACATTCAGGTTTGTGTGCATAAATGTGGGCTGTACATATCTAATACATGCATTATATGCATACACCTATATATGCACACCTTTGGCTGTATATACCTATACATTCTTGAAGTGACACATCTGTCTTAATATTTACTAGATACAGTGATGTAGACATGGACTATAGAAGTATAAAATACATGAGATGTGCTTACACACATACAGAGTCCCTCTATGTTTCTAAGTCCTTCATATGCAGACATGCAGAGCTTTTTTCCTACATCCCCCCCCATGCCTCAGGGGGATGCCTATAGAGGGATTTAGCTGCATAAAACTACACACATTTTCAAAACATACCCGTGGAATGCTCTGTCCCTGAGGAGGATGCATGTTTGTGTGTCCCCGCCCCCTTTACTACACCAGCCCTAAGCACACCAGAGCAGCCCCCTTCCTCCTCTGGCCCGTGCCCCAGCACCCAGAGCTGGGCCTTGCAGAGCGCTCCACGCCGGCAGGACACCTGCTGGGGACATCCATTTGATGCCTGACCTCAGGTCACAGACCGCGCCTGCCTGAGGCTACCTACCAACCATGCTGAAAGGCTTCCCAGCATGGGGCTGGGCTGAGTTAACTCCCCAATTCTTACTTACCTTGCCCACACTGTTCGGTTTCAAGGTTCATGTGAACCACTCTGCAGTGGACAGCCCAGCTCAGGGGAATAAACCTCTCCAAACTATTAGAAGTGCCTTCAGCTGGAGCAAACTTGGGGCACTTTCACCATTGAGAGAATTCCTGTACAAACTACTGTAGAGTGAGCCAAGAGATGCCAGGATGGGCCAACATCATTGTTCACCTGGGTTACAGCACATGGTGCAGTGCAAAAATGCCACTCACATGCACATTTTCAAGCAAAACTTACCACTGCTAGGCTCATTGTAGTATCGACTGATGTAATTGTTCATGTCATCCTCTGCAAGAACAAAAAGGCAGCCTTCAGAAGGCTATTGATTTGATGAGATGGTTGAACCTCCACCCTATGAAAGGCTCTCCTATGCCCTATATGCCCAGATTATCACTTTCTGTATAGTTTGAGGCCAGAAGTCAGACATGACACACACCCAACCCTGTGGCTGTAGCCAAAATAGGGATTACTCCTCATTGCGCCAGCCTGGGACTGAGCCACTCTGGGTCCCGAAGAAAACATGCTCCATGATCTGCCCAGAGACTGATGCAGGGCTGACCACCTCCCCTCATCCAGAATGAATAGAGAGAGTTATGTTGCATACTCCATACTCGTACAGCGCAGAGTGTTAACATTACTTTATCTGTTTTGTAGAAGTCATGGTGTAGTCATGCACTAGTAGCACAAACAAGAGCTACACCTGAACGTCAATAATGGCAAGCTAAAAAGACTTGACCAAGGGGAAGCAGCAGCTCTGTTGCTTATGCAGATTTCAGATGCTGCAGATGACAGTGGGATCTCTTCTGTAACCTAACCTGCCTGCAAAGCAGAACATTTTACAGTTACCAATAAGGGAAACAACAAACTTCCTGTGGTGATTCTGAGCAGAAACCAAATACTGCTGGTAAGAAAACAAAACTGGCAATCCAGGAAGAATTTCAGGCTCAGAAGCAACCTGACCTGCCCAGTCTGCACTGTATGGTGTGCTCTAAAAGCATTCTCTCCTTTTAAGTGCTCTTTTTGATACCATGTTTCAGAAAACCATGCTCATCCCTATGAGCCAGATTTCCTTCGTCCCCCTGGGTCTCTGTGGCTACAGTCTTGCCTCTTCACAGCACATTGCGGTTTGCAGGTGAAAGAAACAGATGTTTTCTGGGGAACACTTTCTCCACACAACAAGACCCAAACCACTAAGCACTCTGTACCTGAAATAGCTGCACTCATAAGAAGGCAATCTAACCTGACACTGAAAGGCAACATGGTTGTTTTCCTGGTTTCATTGGATCTTAAAAGCTTTTTTGGCCCTTGTTGATCTTTAAATGCCTGCAGTCAGAGGTGTGCTTTGTGCTAATGTCTGGGTTTAAAAAGGAGGCCTCAGAGTAGCTCAAGGCAACGCTGCTGAATTAGGAGTACATTGCAAGGCTTTTCAGCTATCTGCTACTAAAATACACTTCATTTCAGTCATGCATAATTTACACTCTAAATGCCACCAAACCTGCCAGCACATACAGGTTCCTATTCAGGCATGGAACCTTCAGCTGCAGTCAGAAAATACCTGTGTGTCTGTTTCTGGTAATGCTCTTTCAGCCTATTTCACTTCCAGTCTCATTCTTAAGCAGAGAAATGAGGAAAACAGAACTGCAGTTTGCCTGGGCAAGGACACGTGCAGCACATGGGGGTCACCCCTCCTCATCCCCTGGCAAAAGCACAGAGCCACATTCCATGCAGAAACCTATTCCAGGTGGAATAGGGGCTCTCATTAAAGTCTGCCCCACATGCCAAGCTGCTTTGCAAAGACAGAAAACATGGAATAATATTAATCTGCTTTCCACATCTATGGCAAGACTCAAATCAAGCCTTCCTTAGTACCTCCTGCGTTTGCTTCCCTGGACAACTGCCTGTCAACTGGCAGGATGTACCAACTGCAAACCCATTCAGCAAAGCCATGAAAGAATGCCCTCTGCATCTGCAAAAGCCAAAGCCAGACACCCCAACAGGAAATCTAGAAATACATGTGTGTAAAATACAAAATACTTCTTAAAACCCTGAGTAGCTTCTTACGAACAAAACCAAGTAAAGACTAATGGAACAACAGCAGAATAAATATTTCACCAACAAAGTTTCTGAATTGTTACCAAGCTGACAAACTCATCTTAGTCAAATGGGAGTCTCGGCTGTTTCAGGCATCAAAGGCTGTAAACAATTCCTGTTATCTCCCATCGCCTTCTGCCCTGCTGAAGGCTGGAGGTTTTAAAAATGTCACAAATACACACCTGAAAGCAACTGTTAGTGCATATAAAAGAGATACAGCAATGTGTTCAGTACTGCACAATGCAGAACACTGCCAGAGTACTTTGTGGCAGTTTTCAGGGAGATGGAGCCCTCGCTGCTCCAGGTGTGCAGTCAGGTGGGATCAGAGCACAGCTGCACTTCTAGCTGGTGGCACACAGGGATTCCATAGGAGCGAGCCTGGCACAGCAGTGCACACACAAGGGGCAACTGTTGATACTGTTTCTACATAGTATGTTCTGCTGCCAGTGCATTTGAGTTTCAGCTCCAGAAAGGGAGCTGTCTGAAGAAAGAATTCATAGTTTCCCTGGTTTTTTTAAACACTTTTCTTTTCTCATTGCTGCAACCTTCATTTCCCCATCTCTTCAAATACACAGCCATGTTACCTACACTTCCTTTTCCAGGAAAGAATCGGTTTAAAAGTCCTTTGCCATAATGATGTCCAAATGGTATTTACTGGCACTGAGTAGAACTGGCAGTTAAGTAGAAAGAAGCATTTCCCTCTATTTCCTCTGCACCACATACACACATAATAAAAGCCTTTGCCCTCAGGAAATGTGACAGATCTGGTGATGAAAATTCAATAGCTGTGAGGTGAGGAGGTGGAATTGAAACAGTGAGGCAGCTCCTCCCCACGTGAAAACCCATTCTAAGCTGTGGCAAATCAGGATGGTTCTACAGTCTTCCCTGGAAATTGAGAGCGATGGGAAGCAGGAAGATATGCAGCAGAACTGTGGAGGACTTCAGACGAGAGAAGGGTTTGCTGGGCAGGAAAAGCACTGAGTAGAAACAGGTGTTTCTCTGTGGTACACAAGCATTACTTGTTCAAGTAACACAGGCTGTGCTTGGCTACCAAAATAGCATTGGCATGACAAAATCAGACCCCCTGGAACCTCTTCACCTTGTGGAACACAGCAACTATGTAACTGTAAGAGGTGAAGCAGCACAGTAAGATATGGGACTGCAGACAGCAGGGCTGCCTCCAACTTGGTTAGGACTTTCACTAGACAAAAGGGAATATGATGTTAGGAAGGTTGCTCAGACTCCTACCTATCTTGTATGATACCAACCAGCCTTCCCTTAAACTGTAACCAGCCACTTCTGTGGCAGGGAGGGGAAAGAAGTCCTGTGTCTTACCCTGCTACGCATATTTCTGCTCCTGGTGCGTGCGGTTCTTTGTCAGGATCTGACAGCCACTGGATTTTGTTTGATCAAAGTTTTCAATGTTCCATCCCTGCAAGGCTCAGAACACAGGCTAAAATGGTTCAGGGAGTAATAAACTCTTCAGAGCACAGTCCCATATAATCTCATCTGACCCACAAGACAATGTTGTAATCTCTCTCCTGGCCCTATAAAAACCTAATAAATATGGTGAAACAGAAATGACATTCCACCCAAGGCAGATCTCTATAAACCCTCGATGGTGACCTTTAATGGTTTCATCAATGAGTTGAGCAAGAATCTGCAGCCCCCCTGCATACAAGAAATAACCATTTGCATATCTTCTAAGCTAAAGGCCTCAAAAGAAAAGGGATTTCTGTTGAAATATTTTACCATTAAAGTATTTTACTTCATATTTTTCTTGCCATTAATTGTACTGATTTCTGTCTCTCAGAGCTGAATTTTCTGAATTGGAAGGTTATTTCTTCTGCTGTGTAGTCTTCCACTGAGGAAATGAGTCCTCAGAGCCCTCAGTTTAGGAAAGATGTTCAGTTGCTGGAATGTGTCCAGAGAAGGGCAACAAAGCTGGGGAGGGGTCTGGAGCACAGCCCTGTGAGGAGAGGCTGAGGGAGCTGGGGTTGCTTAGCCTGGAGAAGAGAGGGCTTAGGGGAGACCTCATTGCTCTCTACAACTACCTGAAGGGAGGTTGTAGCCAGGTGGGGGTTGGTCTCTTCTCCCAGGCAACTGGCACCAGAACAAGAGGACACAGTCTCAAGCTGTGCCAGGAGAGGTTTAGGCTGGATGTTAGAAAGAAGTTCTTCATAGAAAGAGTGATTGGCCATTGGAATAGGCTGCCCAGGGAGGTGATGGAGTCATCATCACTGGAGATGTTTAAGAATGGATGAGGCACTTGGTGCCATGGTTTAGTTGATTCAGTGGTGTTGGGTGATAGGTTGGACTTGATCTCAAAGGTCTATTCTATTCTATTCTTAGTCTGACCCTCCTCCAGAGAGCAATCTTTACTAGGAGGTTTCCAAAGAAGCAGATCTCTCATCTCCACCAGCATCTTCTTCAAGTGCCACTTAGAAGCATTTGGAAAGACAAGTAGCATAAAATACACTTTGCAATAAAACCCACCAAAATGCACTTTCAAGGCACAAGTTATAAGGTAAAGTTACTGTCCCCTAAACACTTCTAGAAATAAAGCAAGAGCTATGGTCCTCTGACAATAGTAACGCTGCCACAACCTGACCTTGCCTACAGAGAACTCCAGTATGACACTGGAGTGCAACAAGAAATGAAGGCAGAATGCCCACAAGAAAGGGCATCTGTAAGTGTTTCTGAAAGCACACTGGCAATCCACAGGGGGAAATTCCCAATAAAGCTGTAAGGAGCTTCCCAAGGAGTTTTCTCCTGCAGACTGCAGTGCAGTTTCTGGCATTCAAGATGTGCCTGACCTTGGCCATCTGAACTTCACCACTACCAAATTCTCAGCCAGACCAAACCTCCTGTTCTCAGCAGTCCACTCCGTATAGCTCCTTTATTGCAGCACATGCCTGCTCCCTATCTCTGCTGTCTAGCTCACTTTTCTGGTCTTGTGCAAGATAACCTGAGCAGAGCTTTCCTCCACCTTTGCTTTGCTGGCCATCAAAGACCACTCTCCCTCTAGCAGCATGGAAAGTTTTCGGCAACAGGAAACAAAGAGCAAGGCACTTCCCAAGACTTCTCCTGCTTTTTGTATGAAGGCAAACTTCCACATGAGTACTGCTGCAGTACTCACACCCCTCCACACAGATATCCTATCCCTGCACAGGCTGGATGGATGCCTGAACACATGGATAACCCACCTTGAAAAGAACTGTCGAAGTTAGCTTGCACAGAAAACAGATAAACAGACTCAGCCTTGTTCCAAGTATGAAAACCACCTGAGATGGAAGTCATTCTGCAGAAGGAAATCCTGGGAGACTCCATTGTCAGCAACTACTGCTGGGACAGAAAAATTGGGTCAGAAAGCCAAAAGCTTTAACTGACAATAGAGTAGCTTTGCCCCTTGTGTCATACCATGCTGCAAGAGCTACAAGAGCATGCCTGAGCTAAGCAGGGCTAAGCAGCAAGACATCTGTGTCAGCATGGCTGGTGGCTTTGGCTAGAGGATGGCCTGGAAGACTTCTCAATACTCTTTCCAAACTTCTGTGTAAATAACAGATCAGGTGATCCAGATCTGAGTTGGCTTGTTACAGTCAGCCTGAAGTAAACAGAGAACCTGGTTCAGTCTCTGTGAAGCTCATTTGTTGAGTCTAGAAAAAAACAGTTTGAGAAAGAATATGGCTACCACCAGAACATTATTTGCTGAGTAAACATCAGGGAAAGAGAGGAATAATGTAGCCAAAACGGATTCAAGAACAAATTGCTATGAAGTAGCAACAAATAACTAGACTGGGAGTTAGGAAGAGACTTGAATAACGCAGGAAAGTGAGATGTGGGAACAGTGTTATAATGGCAGCAGAGGGTAACATTCATCACTGCTGTTACATGGAGTGCGATCTGTTTATGAAAGAGTTTATTATGCAAGGGGCTGCACGCTTGGACAGTGGAAAACATTCCAGTTCTGTGTTCCTTTACCTGTCAGCAGTGTCTTCACACTTCTTCATATTCATGATGGGAGACAACTTCAACCTCAGACACATGACTACGCTCACCACTTCTGAAAGTGAAAAGTTTCTACCCCACCAGTTTGGTGAATATGAAACAGAAAAGCCTAAGTCCATTAACTATTTGCATATTTATCTAAGTGTGGCTTAAGGTTTAATTTCTCTGATTCCTGCTTGACTGATGAGTGTGCAGAGAACCACAAAGCCTGAAAGAGACACCTACAGAGAAGCCAAATCCTCACTCATCCATGGAGTTTCCATGGAGTTTAACCAGGAAGTGGAGCGCATTTAAGTCATAACCATTTCCAGGAGCAGGCTTCAAAGTAGATACATTTCAACATTTGAAAATAACCATAAACTATTTTTTATCTATTGTTCTGCAGCAACAGGGCTCTCTTAGAGCACTAACAGATGATCACCAAAGGAACTGGCTTAGAGTTTAAAAGTGTTCAACCAGCTCAGACTGCCTTGCAAGGAACAACTGACAAAATCCTTTCCAGTGCCCTGCTTTGCCTTCTCAGGCAGCTTAGGAATAATTTTAAGGGAAGCCCTCTGAAGCTCCAATGTTCTTCTCATTCTCCTCCTAACGTCCTACTTTCTTCACATACAAAACAATGGTTACCTATGGGGAGAGCAAGCTTTACTTTTCTCCAAACATGATCATAAATTTCAGCAGTCCTCCAAAGCAAAAGACTTACTACTAACCCCATAAAAATGCCATATGAAGTAACTGAGCTAGAATCTGGTTCTTGCTCAAAGGAATAGAAGAGTGGCATATTAATCTCAAAATTATGGCAGTATTATAGAATTTCAAAACCTGAAATAATATATGCAGGAAAATGAAGAATTTCCACTAGGGACTCTAATTCATATATTATGGGAGAGATTAAAGAATAATAAATTTTGGAAGGAAGTATTAATGGCTGTGAGGGGCACTGTGAGCCTGGCATTCCCTGAAGCCTGGAACTTTGTGTACCAAACACTAAAAATGATTTGTGCAGGAGAATAAAACATTGGAAGTTTTTCTGAATGCAACCAGTTACATACTGTATGAGGTAAGAACTCAGCAAGAGAAAAAAATTCTTTTATAATTTAGAGATGAAGAGATAGGGTAGTATTTGCCTTTATGTCAAATGGTAATCATCTGTGGGAAGAAGAAAGGAGATGACAGCACTCAGGATATTTCCCTTGCTCTTAGAGAAGGGCTGACCACAACGGTCCTGAAAATCATTAGTGATGCTGCTGTGCATTCACATGCAACAGCTTTCACCCTAAGCTCTTTACAAAGTGAAACAGAGAAGCCAAGTAAAGTGCTCACAGTGCAGCAAATGTCACAGCTTTGCCCTGTGTTTATAGCTCCCAGAGTCCTGCCCTTCCTTTCAGTCCATCATCTTTCCTGCTGTTGGCAACAGTACCCTTTGACTTGCATGCTGAAGCCTGTGTTTTAGCTTTCATGTTTGTCTACTCTAGAGATCAAGTTTTTGGCAAGACAAGGAAAACCTCCATTCAAATAAAGTTTAAGGTGAAAAATTTCCTCCTCCTTAGCCAAATTAATTAGAAAATATATCCATATATCCATACATTTTCCACAGAGTTACTCTGCTATGTTAGGAGGTCTCCTGCTGCAAGCTCCCAAATCAGCCAGCAGAGAGTCCTCTCCTGGTCTAGGCCACTGTATGTGTCTCTACAAAAACCCCTTGGGATGCTGTGTCTTAACACGTGATGCTGAGGTTACCTACCTGACTTTACTAATGCGGTAGGAAATGGTTGCACAGCGTCCAGTGAAAATACCAGAGTACAAGCTACAGCTACCCCTGAGGACCTTTAACTTATGCACTATCCCATAAAACTCCAAGGTAGAGAAATGAGCTAAAAGACTTAATGCTTTCTTATTCTGTAACCCCTCCATGGTAAAGTATTCTGCACTGAATGTTCCCATTGTTCAATATAGACCAGGGAAAGACGATTAGCTGGAGATGGAGTATCCTGCTTTCTCATGTAGTATGTTTTCTAAGCCAGCTCAGGCTGGCTGGTTTGGCAGAATTCAGGGCTCCCCAAAGACAGTGATTTTTTGAAGGTGGACAAAATTAAATTTGGCCCAAGCACTTTTCATGCCATACCTTACCCTCAGGTGTTCTATGTAGGGCTATTGTTCTGCCAGAGCATAAAAGAACAGCACATAAGAGCCTGCTTCGCCTAGCAGTTGAATTGTGGCTTCGAACTAGTTATTCTTTAGCAATAATAGCAATCCAGTCCCTTATTTCTCCTCCATCTAGTCAGTATAACAACAGACAACTGCAGATATTGTTCAAAGCTCACAAACACCACATGGCACACAGAATGATTAACTGCAGTCATCAATCTGGACTCTTTAAGGAGGCAAAATGCAGCTTAGAGAAAATGGAAGCAAAGCAATTCCTAATGTAGTCTGACACAGACTGTAACTTGCAAAACATAACCCTTGACCCAGAAGTCAGGAGTTAAAACACTGGTGGCTTTTACAGTTCCGGGCAGAGCAAGTGGTGTGGAAAGCCCTGAAGAAACCATAACCAGTGTAACCACAGCACATGGGAAGCAGGAGGATACAGAAGGGAAACATCTCTCCGATATGCTCTACAGAGCCATGTCTCATGCGTGTATCATGTGCCTGAGCAGGTGGGGAGATGGAAGATCCTACACCAACTAGGTACACCCCTTCCACGCTGTGCAAATGGAGGCATCTTCAGCTGGTGACATGCTCTTCCTCCATCCAACATGCCAAAGTCAGGTTTTGCTGATACCAGACAGAATAGCCATGGTGTAGATGACAAAATGCTGGTGGCATACCAAAGTGATAATGGTGAAAGCTCCTGCAGCAACAGCCAGCCTATTACTGGAAGGGCAAGTTGGTGCTGGGAGAGCCTGGGGGAGAAGGACCCAGTTGAAGTGGTGAGGGACAAGAGCCAGGCAGGGCTAGCTCATGGTCCTTCTTCCTCAGGGGTAACTGTCTTCTCAAGCTATTACTGGAGGTTTTCAGTCCTGTAGCTTACATAGAAGCAATCTCTAAACCGGCATTGCAAGGCCCTGATAGTTGACTAATTCTTTCCTTTGCAAAATAATCCAGGAAGTAACATGAAAAATCCTCTGCCCCAGCTGACTGTTACCTGAATTGTGAATTAAAGCACTGAACATTATTGCTAGGCTTGTGGTTTCTCATGCAATCTTAACTGGGCCCCTTGTCAGTATCCACCATGATGGGAGACTACCACAGATGGGTGTCAGCATGAATGTTTAAATACAGCACAACTGCACCTTACCTGACACGTAAAGTACCACATTCTCAGTGAAAAGCATGAACCTCTAACCGTGGGGCCTAGCTGAAAGCAGAAATCAGTCTTGAAGATTGTGTGTCTACTTTGTTGCACAGAGATACAGATAATGAGTGATTGTGTTAATCTAGATGTTGGAATGAATACCTTGGACAGAGGAATTTTCAGATGAATCTCCACAGCACTAAAATTTCAG
The DNA here is from genome assembly GCF_014839835.1 of Dryobates pubescens. Taxonomy (NCBI): domain Eukaryota; kingdom Metazoa; phylum Chordata; class Aves; order Piciformes; family Picidae; genus Dryobates; species Dryobates pubescens. The sequence continues at coordinate 19,933,281 of NC_071628.1, read as the reverse complement.
CAAGCCTCCTTATAATGTGCACAACAATTTCTAGTTCCAAATGTAACCCTCAAGGAACACATACATAAATTATAATATATCCACTGGGGAAACCTCTGAAATACTACAAAAAAGGGAGACATGCATTTTAGGGGGCAATCTGCTCAACTGTCTGCTTTTAAATACAATTTCAAATCAGGAATAATTAATGGCTGAACTGTGGTTAGAGGGAAAAACAAAAACAATTTCTACATGCTTTTATTGCTGTGTAGAGAATGGAAAAGATTGCTAGAAAATGTCTGGTGCCTTTTCTCTTAAACCTTTTGACTAAAGTACTTCTGCGCCTTCAGTCCTAAGGAGTTTGACCAAAATAAAGACAGCATGCAAACCGCTAAGTCAGATATACTCACACACTGTTCATCATCTAAAATCATCAATCTAAGATGTCTATGGAAGATTAACATCCCACTAAGGTAGAAAGTGCTGTCTTCTCTGCAGTATTCTATTAAATGCTATAAGATTAGGATGCACTCTGCACTCCATTGCAAGGGCTGGGAGAATCACACATCTCCTCCAAAAATACTTCTGGTCTAGCACTTGTGTGATAAAAATGGACCCAAGTAAACATAATTGACATTCCTCTGAACCACACACCTGCCCAACAGACAGCTCACAGACAACAGACTGCTCTTCATTATAGTCAAGTGGCACTTAGACATCGGAGCAGGAGCTGCCTACACAGTGCATCACTCCCTTTCTGGCACCACATCTGCTCTGTCCAAGCACATCTGGACGGTCCAGCACTGGCAGTTTTGAACCATCAGTTGAGAGCACAGCCTTTATGCAAGGCAAGCCCCATTGCAAAACCACAGAAATGTAAGTGGCCAAGGACCAAAACTGTTTTGTGATGTTTTCAGTTTCCCTGCTTTTACTTCTGAGTGATGATCCTTTTGCCAATTCTGATTTGGCTGCTGCTTCTTTAGTGTCTGGTGGATATAATCACGGGGACACCGGGAAGGTCTATCACAGTCATTTTCTTCCTTAATCATTTTATTGGCTCTGCTCAGCATTGGTTTGCAAATAGAACAGCTCCTGCCACTTTGAAGCAGTCACTGTCTCTTTGCAAAAAAGGGCAAATGCAGTCTCCAGGGAAAGTAACTGATTCACTGCTAAAGTGAAGCTATTTAGTGGGTTCAGTAACTCCATGTAAGGGATCAGCTGTGCCAGCGGGTAGCAACACATGGGCAGCACTCACCTCGTGAAGGTCGCAACTCAGTGATGTTGTCAGTGGTGTCATCATCTGAATCTTCAGTTGCTACCACCTTGTATCTGTTGCTGCTCTGTTTGTTCAGTACATGTGGGACCTGCAGTGCAGCCTCTCTCTCTGCAGCCAGGTCCAAATCCTGCTGAGCAAGGTGGGCCCTCAGCTGCCTGATTTCAAACTAGAGAGAAAACCATTACATATTAATGTCAAATAAGCACAGCCAGAGGTCTATACTCCACAGTTCATGTTATCTGTATTCTACAGTATTTATCAGTAAACCACCACAGACTGACAGCACACACAATGTGGATGAGTTGGGATGTAAGTCCAAGCTGCTGATGCTCTCCCAGAGTCCATATGAACCAGACTACTGCTCACACAATCTAAAAATAATGAGTGCCTCATGCTAGTCTTCTATTTTGTATATACCTGCATCCTGAAGATAGGATTTTAGACAACTTGTAACAGATCTAAAGTGCCAAGTTACATGAAATCTTTAGAGAAGGCTACTCTTAACAGGCATTTAGGTTCACGACAAACATCCCTAACCTGCTAGACTTTGTGATGAGGATTTCTATGGGCAAAGTTCTCTAATCTGCACTCTGAATGATTCTCCCTCAGTAACTGGGCAAGGGAAACCAGAGTCCTCTTCCAGCTTGAAATCTTCTGTATTCAACTGTCTGCAGAAATCCCTGGGGAAGGGTTTTCCAGCCATTCCCCTCGAACACAGGAGCCACAGCAGCTAATGACTTCCTGCAATCAGGAGGGCATTTGCCTCGCAACTGGTGCTAAGCAGACACCTGACAAAAAGACAAAATCTACCAGGTAAAATCCGATTGATGGACACAGCATATTTCTCTTGTGCTTGACAGCCACAGGTCTTCCACAAAGCAGGAAGGAAAGCAATTTTCTGGATAGGTTGCAGAGAGCCTTTAAACCCTTATATAAGCACTACAAAATCCCACTGTCCTTCCCCTCTTCCATCCAGCACAGCTGTGAGGCTGCATGACAGAGATTCATTTTTTTAAACTCTTTTTAAGATCAGTAATACAGCAGTGACCAAGTCATGTCCAATTATAGAGAGTCTGAGAGGGAAAAGCAAATGAGGCAAGTAATAGGCTAAGGCATTTAAAATTTAGCATTGCTGGGCCTCCCACAGTTGAGGGCCTGAAAAGCCATCAGAGAGCATGATGCTACAGCGAACCACACTGCACCTGTCACACTGCATTTACAGTGATGGAATTAGCACCTCAGTGCTGGAAAACTGGCATGTAGGCTAAAGGAATCTGGTTCTATCTCTTGCTACTCAGATGCTGACTCCAAACTGCTTTGCTGTCAGCTATTGGAATCTGCCAGCAGACCTGGGTAGCTCCACTGTGGTTCACAAACCCCAGGCACCCTGCAGAGCACCAGCAGTTCCTCCACGCTGTGTAAACAACCAAAGGGGAAACAAGACAGAGTTTCTGCAGATTTCAGAAAGAAAGAAAGAAGAAAGAATAAGAGATTCCACATCTGGAGACTATCTGCTTTCCAGAGCATAAGGGAAGGAACTACAATAGCTGGAAGGCCCACTCAAAGACTCAAATCTTGAGTAAAAGGGCAGATTGAGATTTCCAGATCACAATCAAACTACCTAATACCACGACCTAACAAAACGTAGCTTTTTCTCCATCTTGAAATCAGTGGACAGAGGTTTGGCATCTGCAGACAGCTGGCTCCAAGAGACACTCACTGATTTTAACCAGAGGTCCTCTGGCAGTGGCAGTCAGAGAGGTGCAAGATAGCATCAGCAAATGTCAACATAGCCCTACTCCAGTGAAATGCTTTTCCTTCAATGAAACCCTCACAGCTGATCCCAGAGAGTGGGATTTGTGTTCACTAGCTAGGATGATGTAGTACCAACTCTTCTCCCAGTCATTCCTAGGCCTCCTGAGGCCTCCTGAGGTGTGCCCATGGCACACCAATGTGTCATGTGCCAAGACATGACTGTCTGGAGTTCAACTTCACAGCACAAAGAGTTTCAGATTTTATCCTTGACTTGGGGAAAAATAAATAAATCGCCAAATCTCTTACATTTCACCTTGAAAGGGAGAAAGCTATTCTTTCAGAAACTCTTTTGGTTTAAAGAAATGCACTCAAGCACAACAGGAAAAAATAAATCTCAAAACTGTAAAAACAAAAAAGTTACCTGACCATATCTACTTGCCTAACTCAAACTAAAAGGCAGTAATAATAAGGCATCATTACTGTTTTGTTTTTACATTTCATCCTTCAAAAACATTCTTGTGTGTCAGAAAAATAACTGTTTCCACTAAAATGCTCAGTTCTGGCCTAGAGGCAGGATATGATTTATTTTTTCATGGAAGAGAAAAAGGATGGCACTATTTCATAACACAAATAGACAGAACTATCTAAATGTCAGCTCAGCAATGACACCCAATTTAACCAAGCCAGCATCAGCATTTACAAAGATTGGGTGAACTTTGTAATAATCAAAGATTGAGGGGCACCACTGCATATCACAGATGTGGAAAAGGAAGCACATTAGGTGATCTTTCTTGCCACAGTGAACCTACAGAAAAAAAGAAGGGAAGAGACCAGTCTTTCTGATGCCCACTTACCTCTTCCAAGTGATAAAGTGTTTCCAAATATCTACAGATTATTGTCAATCTTTAAAATTTCCCAGTCACCATCCAGTTTTTAATAGATGAGCTCATACATTTTATCAATACAGCTTTGCCAACAAGCCTGGCATGCTGGACCGAGAAGCAGTCTGCAGCCTTTGCTGAGATCACTGTGTTGGACACTTTGTCCAAACAACTCTTTCCTTCCTATTTATACGGGGGTAAATTCCCACCTTGGTGGGATCCCAACCACACAGATAGCATGAGAAACAAATCCACAGAGAAAGTAACTCCCACGATTATTCCGGTGAACGCCAGTACTTCCAGTGATGTCAAAAGCAGAAGGGGCTTTGCTGCCATCTGATGTTTGAAAGACAGAAAGACACGCTTGTTCCTACAGCGGCAGGGGCAAGCACCTGCTTAGGAGACCACACAAACGATACATTCTAGCAAAAACTGAAACCTACATATGGTATCTTGGCTCGTGCAGCACTTTACTCATCTCCTGCCTGAGGGTGAGAAGTGGATGGAGGACTTAAAACTTTTTAAGTGCGGTGTGAACCCTTTTATTCCTAGGTGCAAACACAATCCACATGCTTATTTTCAAGCCTTAACACTGAACTAGTTCAGCTGGTCTAAAATCCAGAACTGAACGTGAAGCTGTCAAGAGCAGATATGAGCACCACATTCCTAGGCACAGCAGCACAGAGCACTGGACTTCAACCTCATGTGTAAGGTGAATAATAGAACACAAAGATATTCAGAAAGACAACAGCAGAAACTGATGCTGCCTACAAAAGCAAGCAGCTGCAGCTGGTTAGCACAGCCTCTTCCCTTCTGCTTTACCATGACCACAGATGATCAACTACTAGGTCCCATTCATGTTTGTCCTGAAGCGTATGTAGTCATTATAGCAGTGGAAAACTAGAATTCAGTACTGTAGTGTGTGCAACTGTCATTTTATTGGCAGAGAAGAGAGAATTCATTGTAATAGTGGTGTTTGTCTCACTGCCACATTCACTGTCACTGACAGAGATGCAGACCATAATTCTGTTATAGACAGACTATACGACAGAGACAAAACCCAACCCAATATACTGCTTCCAAATGCAAACTCAAACTCTCTAAACTTCTAGCATGTTCAGAAGGAGTGGGATGGAGGAAACCCCACAATTTATCATTTTATTAATTTAAGAAAATTTAAGGACATTCAATAAAATACCTGGGAAAAGGTAAATAAGAATCATACCTCATGCCTCATGTTTTAAGGTACACCATCCCTCCCTTCAGCCTGTAAGGAATGATGCGTATTATGCACATCACGAGGGGAAAAAGAGGCATGTAAACTTATGTAAATGCTTTGATTTGTTTAAATTAAGACTGTGGTGGGTTGAGAGAGAAGGCCCAGCTTTCCCTCCCCCACTAAGAAGGACTAAGAAACCACAGCTAACTCAGCCGGAGAAGCAAAGGAGATGCTGTATTTACAAAGCAATGTGAGATGCTGGGTAAATATGTACACAAAATATATATTATTTACAATATATATACAGAAATATACAGCAAAGAAAGATACAGGAACAAGACCCCCACCTCCGAAGAGGGGGGTTTCCCCCTGTACCCCCTTCACCCCCCTACCTCCCTTTTTCCCCAAAGAGGGTTAGAGAGAGAAAAGGGGAGTTAATAAGGAAGAAAACTCTTGTTAGGCCTAGTGCAGGATTAGTGCTTATCTGTTATCGTTCTGGCCAGGTGCCCAGAAGCAGACAGGCTGGAAAAGGTGAGCGGAGAGGAACACACGGGAACTGAGGAAAATTCCAGCTGCACTAAAACTTAAAGCTACACTCTACCAATCTACCAATGAAATTTGTTTAGAATACCATGTTTACAAAACATTCAGCCAGAGTGTCCCAGCACTGTCCCTCTCTTAAAGGCACAGCCTCAAACGGTCACAAAGACTTGCTCATAGGTATCAGCTCTGTGTTAAGAACCTTGCAAATCCCACAGAAAGCCAGCGGGTAAACAATGCTGTTGTGTGGAAGGTAACTTGGTTTACCTTAGTTTCCTTGATAACAACATCTTCTGACTTCAAGATGAATTATAAACTGAGCACTTGAGACGGCTACTGACATTTAGTAGGACACTTGCGATATTCATTATCTTTGATTACACGTCCTTTGGTAGCTTCTGCTGTGTTCCTTTAAGTTCCTAGCACTTTGCAATGGAAAAAAGTCTACTTTAAAACATCATAGAATTACAGCATCAAGTAGGCTGAAAGGGGCCTGTGAGGATCACCTAGTCCAAAATCCTGCTTAAAGCAAGTCCATTTAGCTCAGGTTGCTAAAAGCCTGTCCTCTCAAGTTTTAAGTATCTCCAAGGTGTATATACACAGGAGTTAGAAATCCACGTGTGGTGGGTGGTGGTGGGACAGCTCACAGGACTAGAATACGGTCATGCATAGCCATGTCCTTTATAGGAAGGGGAAGTCAACAATGAGAGGTGGCAGTCTTGCTCTTCACATGAGGGAGCAACTAGAATGTATTAAGTCCTATTCAGGGGCAGATGAGGGACAAGTTGAGAATCTGTGGGTGCAAATCAAGGGGCAGGCTAGCATGACAAGATACTGTTGTGGGTGTTTATTACAGACCGCCTGATCGGGACAAGGAAGTTGATGAGGCCTTCTACAGACAGCTGATGGCAGCTGATAACGGCCTTGTAATCACGGGGGATTTTAGCTACCCAGGTATTTGCTGGCAGGCCTACTCAGCCAGCCATCCACAGTCCAGGAGGTTCCTGATGCAAATGGTGGATGAGCCAACTAGGAGAGGAGTGCTACTGGACTTAAGGAGGGTCTGGTTGAACCAGCAAAGGTTGAGGGCAGCCTTGGCTGTAGCAATCATGAGATGATGGAGCTGTGTGGTAGGAACAGAACACTAAGCAGGATTACAACCCAGGACTTCAGCAGGGCCAACTTTGTCCTTTTCAAGCAATTTCTAGGGGAAATCTCATGGGACAGGTACCAGAAGGCAAAGGGGCTCATGATGGTTAATATTCAAGGACTACTTCTTCCAAGCTCAAGATCAGAGCATTTCAACAAGTAAGAAACTGAGAAAGGGAGTCAGGAGACCTGCATGGTTAAGTAGGGAACTGCTGAGCAAACTCAAGCGGAGGAAGAGAGTCTACAGATCATGGAAGGAGGCCCTGGCCATTTGGGAGGAGCGTAAGACTGTTGTCAGAGGATGCAGACAGGCAACTAGAAAAGCTAAAGCCTCCTTGGAATTAAGCCTTGCAAGGGAGGTCAAGGACAACAGAAAGGGCTTCTTCAAAAACATTGCAGGAAAAACTAACACTAGAGGCAATGGAGGCCCACGGCTGGACAAGGTGGGTGCCTTGGTCACCAATGATAAGATGAGGCGGAGTTCTTTGTCTCCAAGTTGAGGCATAGGAAGTTCCATGCAAGCATGAGGAACAGTTTTTTTCATTGTGAGGGTGACAGAACACTGGAACAGGCTGCCCAGGCGGGTTGTGGAGTCTCCCTCTCTGGAGATATTAAAAACCTGCCTGGATGAATTCCTGTGTGATCTGGTATAGGTGATCCTGCTCTGCCAGGGAGGTTGGACTGGATGACCCTTCAAGGTCCCTTCCAACCCCTAACATTCCATGATTCTGTGATATACCACAACCTTCCTGGCACTCTGCCCTGGTGCCTGACAATTCTCCTAGTGAAAATGTTTGCTCTTGTATTTAATAGGAATATTGCACATTCCAAACTTGTGTACTGATGCTGTGCACCTCCCATGAGGGAGCTGAAGACAGCAATAAGGGTGTAATACACATAGCTAATGTGAAAATACACTTATTACCAAGAAAAAGGAAGATCTCTTGCGAGTAACTAGCTTGTCAGGCATGAAGAGAATTACTCGATGGTAAATTTAAGCTTACTTACTGTTTTCAAAATGTGTTACCTATCCTCTTGTAGCACAAACCTAGCAATATTTTGGCTGGGAACAAAACAGAAAGAACTCTGGGACACACCTGTGCACTTCCTCACTTGAAGAACACATTAAGTGATTATTTATAAGCAGGTAAACCAACAAGAGAATCGATCTCAGTTTCCATGCCTGGTTTTACAAATCCTACCACCCATTGTCTGATATTTTACAACATGCATGTCAGATCCAGAAAGGGGACTTAGCAGTGAATCATACAGTACTTTCTTTTAATGGTTTAGCAACAGAGTATGACTGACAATTTCAGAGAGATCAATGAACATTTTAGCCAGAAGCTTACTGGTATCTAATGCAGGAGCAATTACTCTGCTCAGTTCTATTAGTGCTGTCTGTACCAAATGCCCTGCCCTAAAACTCATCTGTCACTGGGATACAATCCAATGTTTATTTCCATTAGTTTAGCCATTGTTGGCAACAATAAAAATCAGGAGACAGTTGCAAACTAATGATTTACGGGCAGAATGAAACACAGGATGACCTTGGCTGCCTTCCACTCACCAAGAAAATGACTGGTAGTTAGAAATAAATTAAAATGATTGCCAAAGGATAACATAAGTTATTTCTCCGATAGGCAATTTTACCAGCTAAATAGCCCTGTCATTAAACTAGCAGCTGTTGTGCAAATTATATTCCAAGATAAAAGAGAAATTAGGACTTCCATAGTTGTTACAGCTCCAAGAATGATAAAACCCCCAATTCTATAGGAGCTGACAGAAAAGGAGTTCTTGTGATATGGCTGAATACTTACTTAGTCTTGGCTAGGTGGTACTGAGCTGAAGGACTCTTACGGAAGTTAAGCAGAAATTAAGTTCCTTTGCAGGTGATTCCAGAGGAAAAAAGGCAACCTTCTCTGACTGGAATTTAACATTGTTAAAGAAACTTTGTTTTGTAGTTAAGTTACTCTGATAAAACAACACCATCAGCAATACGCCCTGCTCTTATTTTTGATAGGAACTGCAGTGAGACTTTTTTACCTATGCCCATTTTTAGAAATCCCTGCACCTGTGATGCTTCACATTTCTCATGTTTTGGGAGGTCCTGTACAGCCATTTAATTTTTTTCTACCTTGACTACCCCCATGTTCCACTCCCATTTAGTGACTTCTTTCTTGGCCAGTGGAGAATAAATAAAACAACAAACTATTCAAACAGTTTCAGTGGGTACAACAGAGGACAAAGCAGTGGTCCATGCAGCTACAATTTATAGAATAGATCCTGGTTTTCAGATGTATGGTTAGCCAAAAATCAACATCTGGAAAGAGTTTTCATGTTTACAGAAGTATGCCTCCAGTGTCATTCAGGAATGGAAATGTACTTTACAGTTGTGATACCCTATAACTGGCCAAGAAAATACTCAATTGACACAAGAAACAGAATTCAAAAAGCAAGATGACAGGAGGCTGCTTCCTGCTTTTATTTTTGTAAAGCAGGAACTCCATTTCTGCCTATCAAGTGCTAAGCATGAGCCTCAAAACCAGGAAGGCACAGGACCTCTCAGAGAAGTGGCCATTGATTATTTTCGTTTAAATCCTGAACAAAACAGGGTAATTTTTTTTTCTCCCCAATTCCTCTTCAGAAATCATGAACATTTTCATTTTGTCTAGAAACTTTCAACATGATTTCATCTGCAGAAGATACCAGGCCTTGAGAAATTCAATCCCAACTGCCTGAGAAGTGGTGGAACTGTAAGAACCTGAACGCAGGATCTCAGAAAAGCAAAATCTTTCTAATAGGAAAAATTTCAGCACTATCTCTGTTTATTAAATAAATGCAAAGCATCAGTGTGGTCACAAAGATACAGCCTCAGGATAAAGCAGTATCTACATCTACTGCTGGAACATAGGCAGTTATGGTGGCTTGCTCATTCTTTTTACTTGGGTTGGCACTGGTGAGCCCCAGCATGTACATGAGGCAGCAGGTGCTGCTCCCAGCTATCCCATCTGCCTGCTCGAGGTGGCACCACACAGACAAGGCAAACTGGAATTCTTCTCTACCACTGCTCCAGATTTAAGAGCAGCCAAACTACTGTAGGCAAACTTTCACTCAAAACTGTAGACATGCAACAGGCATAACTCCATGAGTGAGCAATCCTTTAAAACGCTCAGGAAAGATGATCCAACAAAAAAGCAAAAACCTGGCAGAATTTTAGACATTAAATACCATTAGGAGACATTTTCCAGACCAGATACTATACACAATGTTAATGTGAATATTATATTACTGACAACTTACTCTTGACTGAAATATGAAGCTAATAATTTACAAAGGCAGGATGCAGTACTTGTGTCAATGTCTTATGTTGCTAACTGTAGCAAATTAGTACATTTACCTCTTATTATACAGCTGAGACACTTGCTCAGGGCAAGTCAGGGCAGTAAAATACAAGACATTATTATGCTGCCATTTCTCTATAGTCCATATTTTCCATTGCTGAGAACCTGTTCTGTTTCTCTGTTTTCAGAGGATTTACTCATCTAAGAATGTAGTGTTTCTTTGTTTGATGTACAGCTGTGCTGTAACCCTCAGAAGCTCAAAATGGGGCTACTGCACTTGGATATCTTGCTAGCCAAGCCCACAGAGCACTACTTGAATCAGAATGGAGAGCAACACATGCTGTTCCTGAACTCACTTGGGATAACAAGCCCACCTTTACTCAAAGACTATGAAATAGTAACACCAAACATTGTTTAGAGATTGTGTTATCTGCTTGCATAACATAGTTCCTAAAAATTAATGTTTTCAATTTTATGACTGTCAAGAACTCTAGCCTAATGGTCTGACAGACAAAATACTGCAGCAGGACTCAAGAATCACTGATCTGCCTGCTGTGTTCGGTGGTCAAAGGATAATTTCTCCCCTGTAAAATCAGGCATACACCATTTCTCTGTTCATTTCACAACCATGACAGAACCATGACACTTAGTGTCACTGCATAAAGCTATCACGAAGAGGATTCCAGTTTTGCAGATACTGAAGATAGTCACCTAAGTTGGAAGCAACTAATTGTTGTCAAAGCTCAAAAAATTTGTTCTTGTTAATATAAGAGACTTTCAAAAAACATATTATGAAATGACACGCTGTCAACAGGCCTTCCAAATTCATGCCACAGAGAAGACAGCCTAACACCACCAAGAGTTCATTGCAGAATCCTAGGAGACCTGGAAGTAAATCTACAAAACCACTTGGGGACCTACATATTGATAGTTTCACAAGTATTTGATGTTCCTTGGCAAAGATGAACACCTAAATCTGCACCTTTCAGGCAGTTGGTCTGTTATGGTCTTTCTGTCTGCTCAGGTCCTTCAACTTTTTGACTGATTTGAGCCATTCAGAGTTACAGGTCTCTTAATTTTGTATTTGAAAAGCACCTGCCAGGAAGTGGTGAGTAGTAGCTGAAGCTAGAAACCTCCATGATTTATTTGGACACCTTATAGTTACCCTTACAACTGAAAAAAGAAGTTACTTGGGGGATCACTCTATCATGGTTTCATGGTCACCTGACTGCTTGCTTAGCCTGGGCCTCAACATACATTCTCGGTTTCCACTATAAAGCAGGTTATTCAAGAACTCATTTGCATGAGCCAAACTGCAAAACCTCTTGAATCATTGTCCAAAAACTGGCTTTACACTTTTTTCATGCTTTTTTATTTATTTGAGATATTTTAAGCTTCATGATTCCTCACCTCACAACTGAATCACCTTTGTGGGTCTGGGAAGAGTCTTAAATCTTGACTTTCTTCCAGGAACTATAAGCTTCTATTACAAGATTTTGAGTCTGCCAAAAGAACCTCTGACTGATCTAAAGGGAAGTTGCCTTCTGCATTTAAAGCAGGGAGATTCATTAGCTTTCAACTGCATATTCTTTACCCAGGAATATAGCCATAATCCAGCTGCAGTCTCCAACAACAGCAATGGCTTCTGCATGTTTTTATTACTATGTCAAGCAATCTGAACTCAATCAATAAATTACCTACTGGAAGCATTCTTTTTCTATCCTGACATTTATTTTCCTCACCTTAAAAACACATGCACAACAAGACCACTGTTGCTTGACAAATAGCATGCTGACAACATCCTGGCTGCAACTAATCACAGAATCAACCATGTTGGAAGAGACCTCAAGATCATCAAGTCCAACCGATCACCCAACCCTATCTAACCAACTAAACCATGGCACTAAGTGCCTCATCCAGTTGTAAACACCTCCAGGGATGTCAACCCCACCACCTCCCTGGGCAGTCCATTCCAATGGCCAATCACTCTTTCTGTGAAGAACTTTTTTCTAAGATTGAGCCTAAACTTCCCCTTGCACAGCTTGAGAGTGTGTCCTCTTGTTCTGGTGCTGGTTGCCTGGGAGAAGAGATCAACCCCCACCTGGCTACAACCACCCTTCAGGTAGTTGTAGACAGCAATAAGGTCTCCCCTGAGCTTCCTCTTCTCCAGGCTAAACAAACCCACCCCCCTCAGCCTCTCCTCGTAGGGCTTGTGCTCCAAACCCCTCCCCAGCTTTGTTGCCCTTCTCTGGACATGTTCCAGCAAGTCAACATCTTTCTTGAATTGAGGGGCCCAGAACTGGACACAGGACTCAAGGTGTGGCCTAACCAGTGCTGAGTACAGGGGCACAATGACTTCCCTGTTCCTGCTGGCCACACTACTCCTGATACAGTCCAGGATGCCATTGGCCTTCATGGCCACCTGGGCACACTGCTGGCTCATGTTCAGCTGCTGTCAACAGTACCCCCAGGTCCCTTTCTGCCTGACCGCTCTCCAGCCACTCTGTCCCCAGACCGTAGTGTTGCATGGGGTTGTTGTGGCCAATGTGTAGGACCCAGCACTTAGATGTGTTGAATCTCATGACATTGGACTCTGCCCATCTGTCCAGCCTGGCAAGGTCCCTCTGCAGAGCTCTCCTACCCTCTAACAGATTGACACCTGCTCCCAGCTTGGGAGCAAGTTTACTGATGATGAATTCAATGCCCTCATCCAGATTGTTAATAAAGATATTGAACAGGATGGGGCCCAGCACTGATCCCTGGGGGACACCACTAGTGACTGGCTGCCAGCTGGATATGGCACCATTCACCACCACTCTCTGGGCTCAGCTCTCCAGCCAGTTCCTAACCCACCAGAGTGTTGCTGTCCAAGCCAGGGGCTGACGGCTTGGGCAGGAGTTTGCTATGGGGGATGGTGTCAAAGGCCTTGCTGAAGTCCAGATAGACTACATCCACAGCCTTCCCCACATCCCCCAGGCAGGTCACCTGATCATAAAAGGAGATCAAGTTGGCCAGGCAGAACCTGCCCCTTCTAAATCCATGCTGGCTGGGCCTGATCCCTTGGCCATCCTTATTTGTTGTGTGATTGCACTCAAGATGATCTGTTCCATATTCTTGCCTGGCACTGAGGTCAGGCTGACAGGCCTGTAATTCCCTGACTCCTCCTTCCAGCCCTTCTTGTGGATGGGTATCACGTTGGCCAGCTTCCAGTCATCTTGGACCTCTCCAGTGAGCCAGGGCTGTTGAAAAAACATGGAGAGTGGCTTGGCCAGCTTATCTGCCAGCTCTCTCATTACCCTAGGATGGATCCCATCTGGTCCCATAGACTTGTGGAGATCCAAGTGGCTCAGCAGGTCTCTAATTTCTTTCTCCTGGATTGCAGGGGGGCTGTACTACTCCCTGACTCCATCTGCCAGCTCAGGAGGCCAGCTGTCCTGAAGACAAGCTATCCTACTACTGAAAATTGAGGCAAAGAAGGTGTTAAGTACCTCTGCCTTTTCCTTATCTCTTGTTATTATATTCCCTTCCATGCCCACTGAGTGGAGGGTGTTCTTGCCCCTCCTTTTGCCATTAATATATTTATAAAAACATCTTTTATTGTACTTCACAGAAGTGGCCAGTCTAAGTTCTAAATGGGCTTTTGTCCCTCTAATTTTTTTCCTACATGACCTAGCAACATCCTTAAACATTTCCTGGGTTGCCTCCCCTTTTTTCCAAAGCTGATACACCCTCTTTTTCCCCCTTAATTCCTTCAGAATTTCATTGCCCATCCATGGTGCTGTCTACCCCTGTGGCTCATCTTGCAGAACATTGGGACAGCCTGTTCTTGAGCCTTTAAGATTTCTTTCTTGAAGTAGGTCCAGCCTTCCTGGACCCCTTTGTTTTTAAGGGGTGTTTCCCAAGGTACTTTCCAAGTTAATTCCTTAAATAAGCCAAAGTCTGCCCTGCAGAAGTCCAGAGTGGATGTTTTGTTGATGCCCCTCTTAGTTTGACTGCATATTAAAAACTCAATTATTTCATGGTCACTGGTCTCCAGGCAGCCTCCAACCACCACTTCCTGAGACCTGTCACCTTTCAACTAAAGCCCTAGTAACACTTTTCATACCTTAGCTTGCAAACTACATGAGCTGTTTGATTTGCCATGACAAGCTCCATGTAAATAAAGATATAAGTGAACTTTACCCCTTGTTCTTGGCAGATCTGGGTTAGTCTTTCCAGCTGCTCATCTTGAATAACCTTTGCCTTTTCATATTGCTGAATCATCATCTCCATCTCCACTTTCACTGGAAGGACATATGCTGGAAAACACAAATAAGCACTTAAAAGTAACCCAACTGTGATTTGTTGGGGTTTTTTTTGTTTACCTGTTTGTTTTTTTCTCAGAGGGAACACCTTTATAGAACTTTACAGGCCAAAGAATGTCACCCCTTTCACTTGCATCTAGACAATTAGAGGACCTCTTATACAAATAGCACCAGAATATTTCTTCTGGGGAAGAATTTCTAACATGTGAAATGCAGCTCATCAGCAGGGTCTAGATCTTGTTTGGTCAGCAATCCATTTGGCTGTCTGAGCTGAAATGCATCCTGCATACTCCTCCCAGCTTCTGCTGCACTAGCACAGATCTTTTCCAGTGTTTACCACGTATCTCCTGAACTGCTGGGTAGAATGATTTTCCACCCAGAGTCAGGCCCTTACCCTCTAAACCTGAAAAGCATGGCTCCCCAATGAAAATAACTACTTCAGAGCCCCAAGGATTTAATTACTAGACTTTGTGGTATGAAATAAACCTTAGTGGAAATAGCAGAATATAAAGGAGATTTTGAAAAACAATCTTCTACTGCTTTTCAAGCTACAGCCCAGTTTTCAATAGAGTCCTCTGAACGCCTGTGGACATTTTGCTCCTGTCGTAACTACAGCAAACTCAGACTTACCAGCAAAGATGATCAATTAAATTCTTGATATTTTCTGAAGCTACAAAACACCCTAAATGTTTGTTGTACACTTCAGAGAGCTATGACCTTTCCTCAGCTATTGAGGAATATAGTTTCCTGGGCATCTAAAGCCAGAATAACAACTTGACCCTGACGTTCCACACGTGACCAAAGTGATCCTCTATTTATTCCTTTTCCACCTCTTTTCGCTATAACCTGAAATGCCTGAAACTGCTGAACGCAAGGTAGCCTACATTAAAGACCTTGCTTCCAGGCACAGTCACTGGTTCTGCTCTCTGCAGCTTTTACTTTCTGGGGTTTTCTTATTTCTTCTGATGCTTCCCCACAGAGGTCTGTGCAAAACCATACCAATATAGTGTTTCATTATGATGCTGTACAGGACTGCAGAGAGCACCTTCAGCATGGAACTCCACAGTAAGAAAGTGCTGGAATCCAACACAGAAATTGTATTACAGGTAAGAACTTGGAAAAAGAAAGCCCCAGGACAGAGGTAGCTGTATGGAAATGGGGACAGTGCAGCAAATAAGGAAAGCAGATTGGAAGCAATTATTTTGCAAAGTATGACACCTGAAGGCAAGAGATAGGAAGCAGGTCAGGGCACTTACTGTACTAGATAAGGGATGTGAAGGTGCCTAACAGAAAAACAAACCCACCAATTACAAGGGCTCGTAGGGAACTGAAGATACAGCCATGAACCTGAGTCCTACTCTCCTCCAGAGGAACTGTAACTCTCCTATATTCAGCTCTTCTGAAATGTAAGAGGGAGAACAACAGAAACAGTGGTGCCAAGCAATCTTTTACAATCTCTTTTTTCCCAGCTTGCCAGGTTTCTTGGGAGTCACAAACTGAATCAACACTCACCATCAATGATCCTCTTCACTCTCCATATTCGTAGTGTGATAATAAGGCTGATAGCATCCCATGGGCTGCTGGGGCCATTAGCCACTGTTGAGGCCACCATTGGTGCCAAGGACAAGATTATGACAGCACCATCAAACACCTAGAGAAAAATCAGGTTTTTCAAACTCATCCTAAAGATCATAACCTCGCCATTTCTGCTTGGGGTCTGAAGGGCTCTCACTGCGCCCAAAAGATGAGAGCTGGCCAAGACACAGAAAGGCTTCATTCTTTTTAAAGGTAGTACAATAGAATTCTGTAGTGCATTTTATGAGGTGAGGAGATATAAACTGTGGTAGGAAGGCAGGGAGAAAGGCAGGTTTTTGTCATACTGACCAAAATCCCCAAGCAGAAGTGGTAGCTTAAATACTACTACAGCCAAAGAGTTTTATTTATTACTTGCCACGTGGCATAACATCATCCCAAAACCCAACACAGTTCCCACCCAAAGATCTTAATGTATAAATGAAGAGATGAAAGGAACACACAGAAAAAGATGGAACAAAGACTTAATGGCAGTAAATAATACCACTCCACTCCAAATCAGAAAGCATTGTGTTTAGCCTCGATAACAAGGATCTCTGAATCAATAATTTGGTGATACAGGCTTTTTTTGGTTGTTGTTTCTTATTTGTTGTTTGGGGTTTTTTTTAGCAAAACAAGTTAGGAATTTATTACAAAAGTATGCAAGCCTCTAGACACACCTGAATTCCAAGAAAACCCAGAATTTCTGCTGGTGCATTCTGTACAGTACTGGTTTATCAGACCATATCAAGAAACAGCTTTCAACTATCTCCTGATTTCTGCTCAGACTGGGATTATGTGTTACTTATAACACATGCATCTCCTTACCTGCCTCTGCAACAGTATGTACATTCTACTTCATTTTTAATTCAAGGTAATCAAAGTAAATTAAAATGAATTCACAATAAAATCAGTAGTTTTGCCAAACCAGTATTTTCTACCAGAAGACTGCACACAATTTTTCAATCAGTTCTAATTTCAGCTTGATTACAGGAATGGGGTTACACAAGTCACATGACAAGTTTTTACTCATTGCTTGCTCATTATCTCAGGGTAGCAGTGTCAACAGTTAGACTAGCACAGTTCTAACAACAAAACAGACTTAAAGGGCAAAAATGCCACAGTCACTCCCTTGAAATATTGCCAAATATCACATGCTCCCGAGTCTGTCACAGAAAAGGAGCCTGCATCATACACCTATGTGGTGTACATACATACAGTCATTAAAGGGCAACAAAGCTGGTGAGGGGTTTGGAGCACAAGCCCTACAAGGAGCAGCTGAGGGAGCTGGGGTTGTTTAATCTGGAGAGAAGGAAGCTCAGGAGAGACATTATTGCTGCCTACAACTACCTGAAGGGTAGATGTAGCTAGGTGGGGGTTGGTCTCTTCTCCCAGGCAACCTGTGACAGAACAAGAAGACATAGTCTCAAGCTGCATCAGGGGAGGTTTAGGCTGGATCATCATCAGTAAATTTGCAGATGACACCAAACTGGGAGCAGGTGTTGATCAATTAGAGGGTAGAAGGGCTCTCCAGAGGGATCTTGACCAGCTGGACAGATGGGCAGAGTCCAATGGGACGGCATTCAACAAGTCCAAGTGCCAGGGGCTGCACTTCAGCCACAACCACCTCATGCAGTGCCACAGGCTGGGGTCTGAGTGGCTGGAGAGCTGCCAAACAGAAAGGGACCTGGAGGTACTGATTGACAGCTGGCTGAACATGAGCCAGCAGCGTGCCCAGGCAGCCAAGAAGGCTAATGGCATCCTGGCCTGGATCAGGAATAGTGTGGCCAGCAGGAGCAGGGAAGTCATTGTGCCCCTGGGCTCTGCACTGGTTAGGCCACACCTTGAGTAGTGTCCAGTTCTGGGCCCCTCAGCTTAAGAAGGACATTGAGACACTTCAACGTGTCCAGAGAAGGGCAACAAGGCTGGTGAGAGGCCTCGAGGACAAGCTCTATGAGGAGAGGCTGAGGGAGCTGGGATTGTTTAGCCTGGAGAAAAGGAGGCTCAGGGGAGACTTTATTGCTGTCTACAACTACCTGAAGGGTGGTTGCACCCAGTAGGGGGTTGGTCTCTTCTCCCAGGCAACCAGCACCAGAACGAGAGAACACAGTCTCAAGCTGTGCCAGGGGAAGTCTAGGCTCGAGGTGAGGAGAAAGTTCTTCATGGAGAGAGTTGTTGGCCATTGGAATGGGCTGCCCAGGGAGGTGGTGGAGTCACCGTCACTGAAATTGTTTAAAGAGACTGGATGAGGCACTTAGTGCCTTGGTTTAGTTGATTAGATGGTGTTGGGTGATAGGTTGGACTTGATGATCTTGGTTAATTCTGTATTCTGTGTACATTTATTTGAGTGAAAAGATACTGTATTCCATCACATCTACCACAAAGCAGCTCATAATTTCTTGCTGTGCCTGTCTGGAAAAAGAGCAGGTAGAGTAAGAGTGCTTACCTCTATTTTGTTTTCAATGTAATCCCATATGCCAAGGACCACAATCCTCAAAATAGTCTAGTAAAATAGGTTAGGAGGGAAAAAAATACGATGTTATTGTAATTTCAGACAAACTTTCAGAGCTTTATCTACTCAGGGAATCATTTTTTGTCTTATTTAAGCATTATGCACCACTCCTGAATAATAACGAAGATCCAGAAAGAGCTACACTTCAGTATTTTAAAAGCAGGTATTGCTTTCCAGCCTCTGACTCAGTGAAACTTTCAACAAACAAATTCAAGTTCACATGTTCAGTGCATGCTCCTAAACTTTTACTTTCCAGACTTGTGGGATTTAATTACAAAACCTCTCTCTCCAACCCCACTGACTCAAGCCTTCACAGATCCACTGTGAGCCCTCCTTCAGCTGCAATGCGGGAAGATTCCAATTTCTTCTCATCTTTTATGTGTCAGTGCTTACTATTTTCTACAAAAAGAAATGAGGCACTGCCCCCTCTTGATGCCTGAAAATACTGACATTTCATCCATCTGAAGAGCAACAGCTCATATTCTCCCCCCCTGGAGTACAGGGCTGCTGCCTTATAAAATCCCAGAAAGTTACAGGATAAGGGAGAAAAATATCTCAGTAATCCTCCTCTATGAAGCAAACCAGCTGTAAGTAGCATCAGTTGCTAGAAAAGAGGAATAAAGAACGAGCATTGAATGAACCAATGGTGAATTCCCATTAAAAAAATTCAGTGGCATCTTTCCTAATTTTTAAGCCAGCTTTCAAAAGATACAATTAAAGAAATCCCAAACCAATCAACTAATGATTGAATGTGAATTCACATAAAAGCATAAGCAGTAGTAATGTTTTCTGCCAATAGCAACATCACAGTCACGTTTTGATGCATGCTACAGACAAGAGGGTCTAACTGCAGCTCAAAATCAAAATGCAGATCAAAATGCTGCTCTCTCCATTAAAGAAGGGTGCTAGTGACAGAGAGCTGGGCATGTCTGAGGGCTGACCGTGCCAGGAACTGTGCAGAAAAAACAGTAACTGTAATGAGTAGATGCATCTCCTCTGCATTACAAATGCAAACATATTAAAGCTTAACCAACTCTGAATTCATACCCAACATACCAGCACCAGCTGCAGAACAACACTGGGTGTTTTAGTACTGCTCCTATGCATATTTTTGCCAAAGCCCATGAGCCCCACTACCTCACTTGACACAGAATGACAGCTGAGCAATACCTTGGCAGTCCAAACCTGGACAACAGCACTTAATACTGTTTTGCAAAGAGAGAGTTCTGATATGGGAGAGATGGTGCTTTCAGAGCCCAGCCTTGTATTACCAGTGAGCAGGAAAGTGACCCAGTCAAGGCTACTGAGAAATGGCCTATGCAAAGCATGGGGGACGTCTGGCTGAGAAGGGGAGTCACTAGCCAGAAGAGAAAATGCAAAGCTGTCGTTCCTCCACAAAAATGTTTAAGACTCTACTTAGCCACCAAGAACTGCTAATGCTGATGGTCTGTAGTCTTAAAAATGTCATTTTGCATCCAAAGTCTTTTACAAATGCAGCACAAGAATAAGGCTCACAGAAATCTATTTATTAATCTGTATACCCGAGGTCTGTAGGTGGAGGAAGATTCACGTCAGCAGCTCCTCAAATACGTTAATGACTAAAGCATGACATGAAGTAAAGAGAAAGTCCAAGTACGCATGTTGCTGGACAACCATGACATCCCTGCAGCCTCAGCTCAGTTCCTGAGCAGAACACTATCAGATAAAAGCACCCCAGCTCATCTGTAAGCACCTCCCTCACTCCCCACTCAGAAGCTGCACCTTAAGTTCAGCTACACCAGTTAACTTGGGGTCCACCACAGGAAGTTCTACAGGAGATCACCACCAGGAAATGCATAAGGGAAAACAGTGGCGGCTTTTAAGTTTGGGATGCCATCCTTCCTACAGCAATTCTGTGGACAGCACAGGGAAACCCGGGCTCAGTTTCATCTATGCTTAGGCAGCATTTATAAAATCAATAAGCAACTAACTTGATAGATTTGATGATCTTAGAGGTCTTTCCAACTGTAATGATTCTATTCTATGGTTCTAACTAGAGGATGGATGAACACAACTCCTTTACAGTAAGTTATGGTGAAAAATCTTTCTTCCTTTGGACAGGTGTGCACAAAAGTATTTTCACTGAAATAATGAAGCATGTATCTGCACAAAGCAAACAGAAACAGTCTCACAACTCTAAAAATGATTTAACATGGGGCTGTTAAGGGAACATAAGAAAGGATTTTCTTTCTGTATTTTTAATTCCTCACTGCAGCATTTAAATCAGACTGTGCTACTGTCATATTAATGGATTTGAGCAGTTCCAAGGGCTGGAAGCTACCACAAATGTTTTGATTTTTGGTCTGCGGGTGTGAATCAGCACAAGCCAGCAATGACTGGAAGTCCACTTGGCAGACATTTAATGCAGTAATAGTTGTTGATGCTACCTCTATAAGACAGGTCTCCTCCTCACAAAAAATGCCTTGATGATTACTATCTTTGCTCTCAGCTAGAGCTGATGTACTGTAGGAAGGCAGACTATGAGGGTGATATGAACCCAGCTCCCTGTTTGAGAGATGCACTCTTCAGAACCAAGTGGGCACAACTGAGGGTTAAGTTTCAAAAACATTAGTTCTGTAAGGAAGGTCTTAAAACTATGCATCAGAAATGCTATTCTCAACAAAAACCCCACACCACTACTGAAGAGACAAAAGTCATGCAAGGCTTTTCCTTGGAGATCAAACGCTCCAAGAAAGTACCGTGAGTGAGCCACAGACTGGGTACATCTGGAGACACAGGTGCCACATACTTACTGCCCACTGCCAGTCTTGACTAGTGACAACTCCAAATTAGGTTTAGCTTTCTCTACTCTTTCTCTATCTGTATGAAGCACAAGATCCCATTCACTGCTACTACCATGACTCTTACCCAGACGAGTTTCAACCAAGCAAACGTGGACATCATTGGGCAGACCTCCCTGACTCTTCACTATAATAAGCACTTCGACTGAAATGAAAGCATTGGTGCTACTTATAAACAACATTTGACTATTTTTTCCTAAGCAATTAAAAATATCATATGAACCATATGATTTCAAACAAATAACTTTCAAACAACTATGTATTACATTTGATAGTGTACTTTTCTCTGCACAGACCTTAAAGAATGACAACCTGTAGCAGAATCTGAAACAAATCCATAATCCAGGAAACTTTCTATGCACTGTACATGGACCAAGATGAAAAATACATGTGAATTGAAAGAAAATGGTGACTATAACATCCATCATGGACAAAACAAATGTTAGTTGTGACTCTATTTGAATTCAACCCATGACATTCTACTAGCTGCAGACGCAAGGATCTATAAGAAACAAGGGAAAATAGAGCAGTGCTGATGTTTCCTACTGCTGTGCAGGTGTTTTTCATCACTGTAGCAAATGCACACGCATAGTTTTGCATTACACCACAGGCATTCTGCATTTTTGGAAACAGATTTGGAAGCAAACACTAAATATCATCATTGAAGGCCACTGCCAGCTTGGTTTTTTGTACTTGAAAAAGGATGTTTTAAAACTTCTTGACTAGAAATCTTTTAATTAGAAAGCCATTAACATACATATTTTTAGTTACATTTTTTGTTTTCTGAGAAAAGCTACATTACTACATAAAAGTTTGTCCACTGCACTAATTAAAAAAAAAGACTGAATACATCTGTTAACTTCTTTAAGTTGGAGTAAATCCAGATAAAAGTCAAATTTTAAACCACTTTTCAGACACATATATAACTTTGAAGTTGATAGTGCCCCTTGGTGACACAGTTATTTGCACATTAACTATGTTGAGTGAGGTTTAAGAACTGAGGGAAACCTGTCCAAGTGCTTTGCTGAGCCAGCCCTGTGAACTCTCACAACCTGTATGAGCCAGCTCCAGGTCAGAGGACTGCAACGTACATCAGGTAATTTCAAATGCTTTTTTGCTTGCACAGTTAATATACAACTTACTACTCAGTGGCTCACTGTACCAAATTGGTCTGTAAAGAAATCAAGGCAGCACAGGAGATGAAGCTGGCCCTTCAGGTTTAGCTAATAGCAAAAGCATTCCTAGATGGTGTAGTGATTGTACCAGAGATAGAACGGAGGGGAAAGGGTGTCTTTAGAAGAGCTATTCCTTCCTTCCATTGCACAAAACTAATCCAGCAGTTACACAGGGGGTGTTTACCTGTGGCTTGCATACAGGCTCTAAAGATTACGCTCTGCCTTTTGGATACATCTCATAAGAGCAAATATTCATGGCCACTTTTCTGAAAGAACGCCTTGTACTCAATCTGTAATTAACCTCTCTGGCTTGGGTCACTCCAATAAGCCTTAGCTCACTCACTACTTACAAAAATCTTCTTCTGCCATCTTCCAGTGTGCCTGCCCTGAGATACTAAATTACCTGCTCCAGCATGCACTAACCCCAGGCCACCAGAGCACAAAGGAACACGTTAGGATCTTTAACTGATATGTCCTTCTGTTTCCAGTGCACCCTCCAACATGTGGTTTCTCTTCAAGGCTCTGGAAGGAAATATTTAACTACTGACCTCCTAGCACAAAACACTCCCTGTGTACCATAATCTGTAACTGCTGTGGCTCTATTACCATATGTGGTCACATAAAAATAATTGCTGCACAAGCTTGGTGACACTAACAGACATGAGTGCAGTCTGAGCATTTTCACTGCCTACCACAAATATTACTATGATATCACACAGTATCCAAACTCACCTTTGCAAAGACACAGCAATTCTATTTGTTCATGTGTTCTCTCATAATATTCATTCTTAGAATATGGAGACAATTAATTTTAAATTGACAGCTCTGGATATACTGGAAAGGGCTTTTCAGGCATGGAAGATGCAGAGTGTAACCATAAGGTAAATGCAGATCCCCTCTGGGCATGATTACACCAGAGCTAATCCTTATCTTTGAAACGCACCATGTACAAGGTGCTGGACTGTCACTACAGAGATGAAAGCACAGATGAAGTGCTGGTAAAGCACATCACTTAAGTCAGGTATATTCTTGGAAATTAAATGGACAGACTGCCATTTCAGGAAGCTGTCTAGCTAAATTCCTAGACCCCTACAAAACCATTATCTCTGGTAACTATCTTGTGGGGAAAAAAAAAAAGGCTGAATGTATACAGAATGAAATTAAGCATCCAGAGAATCACAGAACCATTGAATTGCTAGAGTTGGACGGGACACCTCATGGATCAGCCAGTTCCAACCCCCTTGCCATAGATCAGGTTGCTCAGAGCCACATCCAGCCTGGCCTTAAAAACCTTCCACCACCACCCTGGGTAACCTGTTTCAGTGTCTCACTACCCTCCTGGTGAAGAACTTCTTCCTAACATCCAATCTGAATCTACCCATCTCTATTTCTGTTCCATTCCCCCTAGTCCTATCATTACCTGAAAACTTAAAAAGTCCCCCACCAGCTTTCTTCTAGGCCCCCTTAAGATACTCGAAGGCCACAATAAGGTCTCCTCAGAGCCTTCTCTTCTCCAGACTGAACAGCCCAGACTCTCTCAAGTCTGTCCTCACAGGAGAGGTGCTCCAGCCCTCTAAGCATCCTCATGGCCCTTCTCTGGACACCTTCCAGCACCTTCAGATCCTTCCTGGAATAGAGGCTCCAGAACTGGAGGCAGTACTCCAGGTGGGGTCTCACCAGAGTGGAGTCGAGAGGGAGAATCACCTCCCCCGACCTGCTGGCCATGCTTCTCTTGATGCAGCCCAGGATGTGACTGGCTTTCTGGGCTGCAAGTGCACACTGGTGGCTCATGTTAAGCTTCTCATCCACCAGCACCCGCCAGGTCCTTTACTTCAGGGCTGCTTTCAAGCCAGTCGCTGCCCAGCCTATATCAGTGCTTGCGATTGCCCCGACCCAGATGCAGGACCTTGCATTTGGTCTTGTTGAACCTTACGAGGTTGGCTTGGGCTCACCTCTCCAGCCCGTTGCGGTCCCTCTGGATGGATCCCTTCCCTCCAGCGTGTCTGCTGCACCACACAGCTTGGTGTCATCAGCAAACCTGAGGGTGCACTCAATGCCACTGTCCATGGCACCAACAAAGATGTTGAACAAGACTGGTCCCAGTACTGATCCCTGCGGGACTCCACTTGTCACTGGCCTCCACTTGGACATGGACCCATTGACAGCCACCCTTTGGGTGAGGCCATCAAACCAGTTCTTTATCCACTGAATGATCCATCCATCACCAGCTTGGAGACCAGGATGTCATGCAGGACAGTGTCAAAGGCTTTGCTCAGGTCCAGGTAAATGATGTCAGTTGCCTGGCCTTTGTCTCTCAATGTTGTGACCTTGTCATAGGCCACCAGGTTTGTCAGGCAGGATTTGCCCTTGGTGAAGCTGTGCTGATTGTGCCCAGTCACCTCTTTGTTAGTCTTCTGCCTCAGCAGTGCCTCCAGGAGGATCTGCTCCATGATCTTACTGGGCACAGAGTTGAGACTGACTGGCCTACAGTTCCCTGGGTCATCCCTTTTTCCTTTTTGAAAATGGGGGTTATATTTTCCCTTTACCAGTCAGTGGGGACCTCCCCAGACTGCCATGACTTTTGGAATATAATAGAGAGTGGTTTAGCAACCTCATCTGCCAGCTCCCTCAGCACCTGTGGGTGTATCTTATTGGGACTTGAACACTTTCAGGTTCTTCAGATGGTCACGAACCTGATCTTCACTCACAGTGGGCAGTTCCTTTTTCCAGTTCCTGCTATTATCTTCCATTATTCTGGAAGTGTGGCTGGAGCCCTTACCAGTGACGACTGAGGTAAAAAAGTCATTGGGAACCTCAGCCTTCTCCATGTCGCTTGTCACCAGTTCACCTGTTTCCTTTCTGAGGAGGCACACACCTTCCCTAGTCTTCTTTTTACCATTAAGATACCTATAGAAATTTTTACTACTCCCCTTGATCTCCCTGGCTAGATTTAATTCTAACTGAGCTTTAGCTTTTCTAACCAGGTCTCTTGCTCAGGCAGCTTCCTTATATGCATCCCATTCTACCTGTCTTTTCTTCTACTCCTTGTAGAGTTTCTTTTTGTGTGAGAAGCTGCCACAGCTTATGGAAGATAATAGAATTAAGAGAAGATTATTATCCTTCTGCTCAGCTCTTTGAAGCATACAAAAAAAAAAAAGAAACCAAAGTTGCATTACCAATTTGCTGAATATAAGATTATGAATTTGCTATTAAAAATCCATACGGGAAGAACATTATCTCTTCGTTCTGGCATTTGGGATGCCTTCCCTTTTTAACATGACCCTAAGGTTCTGTATGGTCTTCCTTAGGAGATTTTATTCCTTCCAAGTACTGCTTGTTATTAAGAAGGAGTAAAAAGTCAGACTACTATGAACACTTCCTTTTAACACATAGGACGAGGAAAGTCTTGAGGTTTTATTGCCTCCTAGAACTGAACATCAAATATGCATTTAAGAACCATAGCTAATAGAACAAATGCTTTATCAGCTAGGACCCCAAACCTGGTCTTCTCATTTTGAGACTCATTTCTTGGATACAGATGCAGAAAATTAGTCACTATTCTATGATTGAATAACTTGAAGGACATCAGAAGACATGGCTACTCCTAGGGAAACACTCAAGTGCTGAAAGCTAGCAGAATGCCTGAGTGCTTGGCTGACTGAAGCACACACAGAGCAATGCAAACAACTAATACCAAAGAACTGAGTTCCTGAACACAAACACCCTCACCAGTCTTAGTGGACAAGCAGAACTGAACAAGAGCTGCAGAATCAAATACTTGTGGCAAGTGACAAGACTAAGAAAATACAAGCAGACTCCAATCCACTTACCAAAATACTGTGACACTTCCCATCTTCCTTCTTTCAGCCAACTATTACCAAGGCTGAATTTGCCCTCTTGACAGGGTGTAACCCCGGCATTGCCTTGCTGTTGGTACTGGTGTTTCCCCCCCAGTGTCTTTCTCTTCTCTTCTGTCTTAACATCTGGGTAACATTTGGTGCACAGACAAATCATAGTGATGTATTTAAACAAACACACAGAGTCATTGCCACTACTAAATCCTGTTTAAATACTTGGAAAACAGCAAAAGAGCTGATGTGCACTTCATTTGAATAAATATATTTTCATGTTGGAAAGTCACAGACAGTGACAGAATATAAAACTAACACAGTGCAATAAATTCCTTTAAGGCTTGTGGCTATAACACAAGCATAGAGAGAGCATGAAGATGCTGTGAGGAGCTACTTAATTTTCTTGGCAGCTGTTCTGCTGGCAGTTGGCAGCTTCTGGCACCTTTCTCCCTTCATTTTAACCAAGCAGAAAGTCAGTGCCTGTTTAACTCTGGCATGACAGGACTGCAATTACTTGCAATGTCTTCGGAGCACTAGTTTTCACATCAGTCATATTTTCCCCAAACATTCCAATTCTGTGCTGAAAGTTTTCTGCTTTTTAACAAGTCTTTTACAACTTTGTATTACTTATTCTCTAAGTTTGAGTCAAGGCCTTTATGAAGAATTGCATATCCTTACTTACAACTAATGTGAACCAAACTACAGAATAAAATATAAACATCCAAACTTCAGATATGGTACTTGCTAAGGAGACAACCCCTTCTGAACACAAGAAACACCAAATTCCTGATTTGAGGAAAAAGACACTGACTGAAGGACTAACCAATCCTCAGCCTTTGCCTGTTATAGCCAAACTAATGAAACCTCTACAAAATCATAATGGCATGAATATCCACAGACTGCAAAAATCTTACTATAACACATGATCTTAACAAATAGTTCCAAAGACAGCTGACCCCCAATACCGGCAATCAGAATGTAAAAAGTCCCCTGAAAGCACCAAAAGGGTGGGAAAAAGAGTTAGTTGCAATTTTTGCAGTATTTTGTAACTCTTGAAAAATCAGTTTTTTTATCTGAACAAGGACAATAATTAAACACTTTGTTTTCCCTCTGATGAGACATTTCCTGTGCTACTGGTCATTAAACCAACCTGGCACAAGACCAGCCCCAGTACACCTTCATTCTCTTCCCAATCTGTGGTTTTGGAGGAACATCCAAGACTCTATGGAGCCACCTCTGTTGCTATAACTCAATAAAGGACTCTGAGCTGCCAAATAAACCATACAGAAAAATATACCCTCCTCTCTGCACCTTATACGGCTGCCTTGTAACCTCATTTTTCTTTAGTGTAAATCACCTGTTTGGTTATGGTTTGGAAGTAAGATACTTTGAAAGACAGAAACAGATAATAAAATGAGAGGTAAGAGGTTCATAACAACTACAAACAGCCAGAAGACTAAGTAGTTCCAAATACCTAACACAGGGAGAAGGAGAAAAGCCAGCTCAGATCTCTGCTATTGTTCTCCTGCAAAACACTTCTGAACCAATTTATCCACTTATGTGGGTACTCTCAGTAGAACAGAACCAACTAATTTCTTACTTGGGACAGACAAGTACTGACTTTGAGGATCTGTCTTCACTGCCACAAACAAGTGACCAAAAATTGTCAGCATGTGAACTGGGCCACGGAAAGAGCAAGGCACTGCATCAGGATTTTAATTAGAGCAGTCGGTGGTACAAGTGAAAGAAAAAAGAACTTGAGACAATGCTACAGCAGAAGGAAATTGAGGACCACAGAAGTTCATTGTGAAATGAGCTCTAAAAGCGCTGAAGATCAGGTGAGTGTGCATATGTAGCCATGCTGCTAGCAGCAGACCTACAAGACGATCCCATTAGGAAACTCAGGATTACAGGGACCTCCAGGGTGCTAATCCCCACCAAAATAAGATTCAGGAGGACAGGGGAAATTATTTCTGTTCCGGGAATGGACTTCACCTAGCACACCTGAGTCTTCAGGAATTAGGATGCACCATTCACAAAGGAAAGCTTGAAACCTACAATCACCAAAGGACAAGGGAGAGTGACCATATCTATTGGTGGGACTGCAGCACCAAAAGGCTAGGATGCCAGGCAGTTTTAAGACCCCTGTCTGTTACCAAGGAATCCTTTCAGAAAATATCCACTGACAGTCTGGCAACACCAGCTACAAAACCCCTGTTAAGAGCAGAAATACAAAGTGACACATGTAAATAAATGTACTCCATCAACAGAACCATGGAAATATATCCCACAGAATGAAGACTTCAACATCTGTTTGGATTATGATATTTTCTCTTATGCAACTAGAAATAAAAAGTCCAAGCTGTCTTCCAACATAACAAACATTTTTTTCTGTGACAAGTAACACATCATAAGATGAAAAAAACAGCCTTAAAAATGTTTGGGGATATTTCAGGAGTAGTCTAGCTATCTCAATACCAATGATTTGGTTTTTTGGAACAAAGTTGAAAACTCTAACAGATGATGGCAATTTGGTCATTTTTTAGATCCTGACTTTACAGCCTTTCCCAATGCATACATCCATTAAAGATTTTGCAAAGAAATTCACCATTTGTTTCATTCTCTTATTGTGTCTATATGCAGCGACTTAGAATATCTTAACCACCTATCTAAATTGTGAGAGGAAGTATTCCCATTCTTAAAACAGACCTTTTTGTAAAACAAATAAACCAAAACCATGGATCTCCAGTCCTGAAGAATTATCTTATTCTTGTACTTAATACCCACTGACACTGCTAAGATTTCTGTGAGAACAAAAGGATGAAATTAGTCCTGTCCTGTGCCTGTAGTGATTTGGAGATTATTCTCTCTCTTTGTTTTCCAATTATAATTTCAAGACAATGTCTTGCATGGGTTTTTGTCAATTCCAGGCAAATGATAAATAGCTCTAATCTAAACAAGATCTTTTAGTTTGCTGAGTAGAAGCACCAATTGTTAAATTTATTTTTCTTAAATTACACTGTGCTACATTTATTTACAGTCAAATTCCTGTTAAACTCTTGCTAATTCCACTAGCAACATAAAAATACTTTGCAGTTCTGTATGTGGTGAAAGACTTTAATTATACATACCTCTGAAAAGAAAACAGACAGGATGACTAGGCTGATCCAGTGAATTACTCCTGCAAACTGTGAAGCACTTGAAACTGCAATTAACACAATACAACAAAGCAAATGTAGTAGAACACCACAACTTGTATTTAATATCATTAGTACTGCTACAACTTACATATGGGAAAAGCTTTCTTTCTTACATTTTGTAGTGGAAGTACCAGAAAGAGGATGGGATGTAATGGGACATGGAACTCCAGCCCTGTCAGCTGCTCACTCTAATTCAGGCAGTGTGTCAGCAGCCGCAGCAGCTGTTCTTTGGAGTTTTTACAGATAAGACTGCTCATAAGCAATGACATGTCTATTTTAGGTCTTTGATCCTCTGTCACTGCTCCATGCTCTCACTCCATGCGCTGCTTTAGTACGAGATGTGTGACTAAATCTTGTATACCTAAAAATCCAGAGTTAGAATTGTGTAAGGAAACAGAACGGTCTATTATTCCCATGTTATTCCTTGTATTCAGTCTTTAACAATTCATCTCAGAAAGTCAATAACTGTCTAGAACGGGTGCTTAAAAACTAATGCTCAGACTGAGCTTCAAAATACATTCCTATCATCTAAATAAATAACCTAGGTAGGAAGACTATTTTACAGCTCTCTGGATGTGGCATGAACAGCCAGGACCGGCTCAGAGTTTGACTCTAGGAAAACCACAGTGACAACAACACAGAAAGGACCAATGTTGTTAATGAGATCAAATCTTAAAGTATTAATTTAAAGGAGTTTACAATGTATCATCCATTTTATTTAGCATAACAAAGATAACATGACTATTTTTATACAGTCTATTTCAGGAAATGTGGCTGTCATACGAATAGCTCTGTCTTTAAGCAAATTTCTACAAAAACACTCAAGAAAGCTACTGTAAATTAAATAAAACTCCAAGTAATTGGTTAAGACACACAATTCCCTGTGTAAGCACCCTTTTTTAGAAAGACAGTGACCACTAAAATCTCTTACATTCACTTCCTTTCAAACTTGTCCATGAGAAGTAGGCTGTAAGGGGTAAGTTGACAGGGTCATATATGGAACTCTGGCTTCTATAAACTAACTTCATTTATGTGCTCCATGCATGCAGACTGTTGAGGTAGTTATTCCATTTTCAAACTGGAACAACTTTTATTCAAAGTCCTTTCAGGAATTGAGTGCCAGGAACACTCAATAAAACTTAACTGAGTTCATTAAAATATGATTTTACATAGCGCTAAAACATGGCATGGACACATACTAGGCTTGCATGGCATTACATCAGGCTTTCACTTGATTCAAACTTATTGTGATTGTAAGTAAAATGAAATAAAATCAGACAAATGAGTCTGTTCCAAATCTACATAAGAAACTCTATGATATGGGTTGCTTTTACGGATTTAACTGCATCGCTTGAAATCTGGATGAATCTTTAATACGCAAGTTCAACCAAAATTCTGTCATCAATGTTCCCTTCATTGCTGACAAAATAAAGCAGAAAGGTGAAGAGTTCCAATATATGAACTGTTAGCAATTCCTGCTCTGGAGATGACATGCTCTCAAATTTGGAGTAAGTCAATGAAAAGAAAACATTTCTCTCTGTATTTTAAGGCACTCATCAGTCTACTATCCCTATAGCAGGCAGATTATAAGTCTGTGTAGAATTGCACTTTTAGAGAATTACTCTGCAACGGCCAAGTTTAGGGCAATTTTGGATAGAGATGCAATGCCATGGTAGAATTAACTGACTTCCAAGAAAATACAAGACATGCACTAAATAAAGCATCCTAATTAAAAATTAAAACAGAATAAAACAGGAAGGGGAGGGGTATAGGAGGAAATCAAGATAGAAAAAAACCTGTTAACATAGGCTGCCACCAGGACTCTGAGAGCCAAGGCCCATCTGGGGCTTGATGAGAGACAGTTTGCTGTGATGCAGTGGAGGTACTGCTTAAAAAATGAAACAAATGAGAAAATATATTTAACTTTCCCAAGACACTGTCTTGATAGGGTGGCATAAAGCCTAAGAAATGGAAACCGTTTATAAGCAATTTTTCAAACAGCTGTGAATTGACAGAAGGCTCCAGCTGCCCCTCGGTGGACAAAAAGAGATACAGCAACCCTGAATTTGGAAAGCAAATCCATTTCTGATGCTGTGCCTACTGCAGTGGAGTGCTGAATGTGCTGCCAGACAGTGTGCAATGAAATTGTCAGTAAATTTGAAAAAGCCTTCCAAGTAAGAAGCTTTAGTACAAAAGTTGATTCACTAGCCCATACACTGAATGAGCACATTGGCTGCTTCCAAAACATTCTTTTTCAAAAAAGCAGTGAAAAAGCTACAAAGATGGGAGAAGAGTCTTCTTCAAGAGGTGCTCATCCCTGCTCTGTGGTGGTTTGGATATAGTTTCAGGCAAGGGAACAGAAATTCACATTTGTTGAACTTAGAACTTTTTTTAGCCACATAACACAGTAGCTAAAAGGCAAAAAAATCCTTGTTTCACTTTTTGCTTGTCTGGTTCCATGGGGAAGAAGTGACTGCAAATCCAGATGTTTTAAAGAAGATGGTTCAGTACAAAATGCAGACTATGGTCAACTTTGGTCTACCTCCTCCTCATTTCCCTCACTTCTACATCTCAAAATGTATATGCAGAAGGGGAGGGATGAAAAATAAATCCTGAAAAACCCCACATGGCCATTGTAGAAGCTTGTACTCCCAGCACTTGCTTTCAGTGGATGCTGGTCTTGACATCGATTTCCTGGCAGATACAAACTATACTGTTTCAACAAGGAGCAGAGAGTGCTCCTCACACGGTTTGGACAAGCCCTGAAGCTGTTCTTACGGAGGCACTGCTGCCCTCCAATACATTTTCTTTCCACGGGTAGGAAGCTATTCAGACAGGATCCAGACCTAGCAACCAATTGGACAGGAGTGGAGCTTTACAGCTTCACAGTTTGCAGGAAGGCCAGATACCTTTTCAGACACATCTCCTATAGCTAATTGCAGAAGGAGAACAATACTGAGATTTTTTTGTGTGTGTGTTGCTTTTGCCCAAAACTACTTAAGACAAGGAAGGAACAGGATGGTCTATATTTCTGAGGAGTGGGAATAGAACCTACCATGACTCTCTCTTTTTGAAAGTGATTTAATACACAATATGGTATTGAGATGTTATTTTGTTAGTGCACGTGAAGAGATTTGAAGATAGGACTAAAAAAGCTAATTATAGAAGACAGACCTATAATAAAAGGCCTCTTCTATGTTCCCTGCTTTCTGGGGTTTCTAATTCTGCCATGAATATGCTTTGTGCCAAAATGCCCTGAAAGGTCTCTGACTTTTTTCAGGTGTGTGACCTACACATTTGCAAATGTGCTCTCCATCACTGACAGTGACAATTTTGTGTATGGGAGAAGTACACAGTGCAACCAAAGACAGTACTGAAAGTATGAGAGGAAAATGATGCTCTCAAAATGTCACAGCCAAAGAAAACACCATGATTTGATTGTCCTTTTTGTTTGGTTGGTTGGTTTATTTTGTTTTTAAAGGAGACTTCCTAAGTAATTACAGTAGATTAGCCACTGTTATTATGAACAAAATTGGCAGTCAGGTGCAGTGAGATATCCTAATGCACTGGCTGATTTCATGTAGAATAAGGAATCATTTAAAACTGTAATTACATTTTTGAAAAACATAATTATAGCCTAATAGCTTTTTAAAACATTAACATAAATGACACATTCCTCATATGGCACAAGTGTAATGCTTGTATCAGCCCCTCCAAGATAGGCTTTATCGGATTTAAAAGAAAATAGAAGGTATTCATCTTAACAAAGGCAAGCAGCCTGTAGGGATCATCAGTTAACGTGCAAAGTAGCAAAAGAATGGCATGGGTCCTTCTTGGGTCTTGAGAAAATAACATACAGGTAGGGACACTCTGTGACCACTCAAATCACCTGGCTCAAACTAACGCCTACAGGTCATGCACAAGTTATTAAATGCAGGGCTTTGGAAAGAATATCACATGCATTACAGGAGCAAGGATCCTTAAAATAAAGACGTTAGAAGATTCTTCAGAAAATAAATAGTAAGAAAGCAGAAGCTTCCAGAGAGAAATTAACAGGAAGTATTTTTAAACTCCTTGGCTCTACAGGAAGTGACAATTCTCTACTTGAACAGAAAGATGTGGCATCTCAGTAAACTGCTAAAAGCTTCTTTCTCTATATATTTTTAAGGATTTACATCCATAATTGGCTTTCCTGAGTTCTACACCTGGGGTGGGGCAATCTCAAGTGCAAATATAGGCTGGGCAAGGAGAGGCGTAGGACTTGGGGGTGTCAGTTGTTAAAAAACTCAGCATGACCCAACAACGTGCACTGGCAGCCCAGAAGGCAACCACATCCTTGGCTGCCAAATCAAAAGAATTGTGACCAGCAGGATGAGGGAGGTGATTCTGCCCTTCTGCTCTACTTTTGTGAGACCCCCACCTGGAGTACTGTGTCCAGTTCTGGGGCCCTCTACACAAGAAGGACATGGAACTGTTGGAGCAGGTCCAGGGAGGGCCATAAAGATGATCAGAGGGCTGGGGCACCTTCACTGTGGGGACAGGCTGAGAGTTGGAGCTGTTCTACCTGCAGAAGAGAAGACTCTGGGGAGAATTTAAGAGCAGCTTTCCAATGCCTGAAGGAGCCTACAAGAAAGCCAGAAAGGGACTTTTTACTAGGGCTTGAAGTGATAGGATGAGAGGGAATGGATTGAAGCTGGGAGGAGGGGAGATTTAGACTGGATACGTGGAAGAAATTCTTTCCAGCAAGGGTGGTGAGACATTAGAACAGACTGCCCAGGAAGATCATGGATGGCCCCTCCCTGAAGGTGTTCAAAGCCAGGTTGGATGAGGCTCAGAACAGTGTGTGCAGCATAGACACAGAGAAATTCAAACGGGCAACGGTGTATAAAGACATCTTAGCCATTTGTTCCTCTTACAAGGTTTATAAAAATGTCTGCAATTACTAATAAAGTCCTCTAAAGTTATCAATATATTGCAACACCTACATAGACAGTGAAATCTAACTCCACCAATATCAACCATCAAAAATAAAAGGACTTCAGAGTAAGTTCACTGGCTCAATTTGAAGTTGTCATAGAAAATACCAGATGACTCTTTCATGCTATATTACTCCTGCATTTATGGGACTGCCTGAACCCCATCACTGCCACTTCAACGTATCTGAGACTGTATGGAAATGCTAGAGGCTGCTCTTCAGCATTTAGCATAAGGAAAAATGATGTAACTGGTATTTGTGTTCCTATCAGCTTTGTATCATAAAAGGGGGAAAGAGAAAAGGAAAAGGAAAAAAAGGAGGGAGAATACAGGAAAACCAGAAGGGGAGGGGGTGGGGTGGAGATTAACTGGGAAAAAAACACAAGATCAAAATTTCCACTGTGGAACCTGTGTAGAGTGAATTCAGACAAAGCAAAACTCCCTTTAAACTATTATTTGACTTTCACTGTATTAGCAAAATAGAATGGAAGTCTTTATCATTTCTGTGCATTAAAGATAGGAAACTACAATTTCAATTCCTACTCACCTCAGTAAAAGTTAATTAATCACAGAGACTACCAAATCTGTCACAAGCAAGTTCATCGTTTCTGTCTATCCATGTGAAAAGTATCAGACATTAATCAGGCATAAATGATCTTTCTTCTGTGTATACAGTGTCTGTAAAAGACAGACCTTTTCAAGTACTCATGACACCAGTATGTGCACATTTCTGTATGCACACTCTGCTTGCATCCGTTATAAAGCTGTCCTGTACTGGATTTTGTCAGCTAAGTAAGGAAGAGACTGACTTCACTATACCAGAGTTCCACAAAACCAAATTTCTTAACCTAGCCTAGCAATCATTTAAATGATAGGGGAAAAAAATCCCCACCATCCTCCCCCCTTCAAAAACCTCCCAGCAAGTTAAGCTTTTATTTAATCAAAATTTAAAAAAATAAAAATTAAAAAATTAAAATCCTCCTACTCACACTGGAGAAGCTTTATATCTATTAGGAGTTCCAGAGTCAGAAGAATCACCACCAATACTACACAGGCTACCAGGAAACTGTTGAGACTTGCACTGAGTAAAAATACCTGCCACACAGCTGCTCGTCTCCCACAGCACGGTTTTAGCCAGTTAGATCTAAGGAAATAAAATTAAGAGGAAAAACAAGAAAAGAAAAGAAGTAGTAGTGAAAAAGGAAGAAAGCTGAAGAGAAGCAAACTCAAAATTACACCCTCTGCTCTTATGGAAACACTCAGCAATAATGCACAACAACTTTGCAAAACTCCCTTTTATTGGCTTCTTTACCAGAAGTATTTCATAAAAACATTCACCCTGGGGATCCTGCATGTCTCTCTGAGCCTCTGGAGCCTATCAGTATTCAAGTGCCTTCCAAGACACTGAGTAATACAACCCTAATCATCATACTCTTCTGCTTTCTTCCTATCTTGCTATTTTTCACGTTTCATTTTGACATACATGCTGCATTCACTGGTCTGTGAGTACTAAGGCACACAGGACTCTGCTACTGGGTTACAAACTGATGATGATGCTTTTCAAGAATTTCTCTGCTACTCAATTTTAGGGTCATACACCTTTATCCCTGTTATAGTAGAAGACAAATCAGACAAGAGCTGACAAATTTGGTTTGCAACAATCAGTCTAGGACATCATGGAAAAGAGTAATAGGGGTGTGGAAAACACCAAGGAGCTATTGCTCATTGACTCCACAGCTACACCCATCCTAGCAAATACACACAGCCTGGAGAAGTTTCAAACCACTCACTCAGGCTGTCTAGCTTGCCTAACTCATAGCAATCTGCTTATGGATCAGGCCAAAAAGGACTTTCCCAGAGTAGCATAGTTTTGAGGATAGCATATGCTGCATAACCTACTTTAGACAAGGCCACCTTGTTTTGGAGGAAAAACAAGATGAAGGAAGCAGAAGAAACTAAGAGGACCAGAACTGTGGAAGGAAGTGAATGAATCAGTAACTGTTGCACTAGTTTTGCACTAATGCAGATACACATTTTCAAGTGAGTCGCTTTAAAAATAAATTAATTAATTTTCTTTTGAAAGCATCTGTAATAGAAATAAGTAACAGTAGAATACACTTCAGAACCATAAAGCCCACCCTGGTACTTTTTTTCCCCTCCTAAAACCCACCCTCAGTTTTACTTTGATACAGTACTGTATCATTTCTCATCATAGTGTTTTGTAATGCTCTTGTACTGGCACACTTCTGGAAGTTCTGATGCTTGCCTGACACTGTATATTTTCAAAGCACTGTAAATACTCATTAGCTAATAAAAAGCTGCCATGATTGATTGACTAGGGCATAAAAAGCTTCAGGCACACAGAATTGTGGTGCAATAACAGCACTGTCTGAACTGAAATATCAATACAAAGAAATCAATGGTATACAAGGAGATGTGATGATACTGATCAATTCAACATAAGCAGCTCTAAAGTCAGTAACTCATGTTATAATCAAACACTTGGAAAAACACCATAAAGTATTCCCTGACATATCCACCCTCAAAAATGATGGAGAAAGTGATGCTAAGCACTGCTCACATACTTTCAAGCAGCTTCTCAGAATTAAGCATATCAACTAAATACTTGTATTCAGGCTGTCTGATTACCTGACCTCCTCAAACGACTCTTAAAACTTCAGAGAAGATTTGACAAGTGCTACTATCAGGAGCTTGCCCTGGTCTGAATACAGAATGCGCTAGGATTTTAAAGATGTATTTTTAAGATAGAAGAAGAAAACTCAAACCATTGGGATAGGGCACTTTTGCAAACTTGATATTTTAATTAATTTTATTTATACCATTTCAAAACAAGGTAATTTGTCTTTAATGAATATGTTGATTTGGGGTTTGGGGTTTTTATTAGATCTTTCTAAAAAGAACATTAGGGATTAGCCCTATTTAAATAGCAGAGGTTTTATTTTTAGTCTCTTCCTACATTTACCTTTTTTCCAAAAGGCCTATCTTGTCAGCATTTTTATATTGCAGGACAGATTTTTCTCTTTCCTATTCTCAAAATGATCAGTAGAGGGCCTAAGTACATTCCTGTAAAAACTACACAGCTATAAGTACCAGTACGAATAAATCAACTATGACACTCAGCACACATCACATACAGCCAGGATAATCATTATTGAAGTCAATTATTACTTACAGAACGCTAAAGAAAATGTAGTGTTATTCTGTCTGTGCAGTACTAATATTCCACTGATCCCAAAAAGCTTCTGAACAAAACTACCTGTTTATGACTGGAAAAGCAATCAACCTAAGATGTCAAATTTAGATCAAATGCATGTTTAAACCTATACATCCCTCATAAAATACATAAATAGATTTCAAAGACACGCAAGTGCTTGACATTTAAGCACTGAAAAACCACCTCCAGTTTCCAATCTTATTATACCAAGGTGGATTTGTTTATCATTTGTCCTGTGAATGGATAGTGATCATCATGTTCACATCACTGCCTAGCACATCTCTTCTCAGACCTCCTCCAAGTCCTCTGAATCCACTGAAATTAACAATCACCCTGTGCTCTAAAAGCAGCACTGAATGGTTTCTTTCCTAGGTGGCTGCTTAGCTAGCTCATTCCCTCCTACTTCTATACTTCTATGTAGTCATTCTTGATCTTGCCTTGGGTTGTTGAGTTTTGATAGTCTGGTTGGGTTGGTTTGGTGTTTTTTTCCTTTCCTTTTCTTTTTTTCCCCCCCTAACTTCTTCATTCTTGCAAAGGATGGACATAAAAGGAACTACTAATCCAGCTATAAATGTGTTCTAGATAAACCTGTTGACAAGCCAATGAAACGACCCCTAATAAATAACCTTGCAATCTTCTTAGCAGAGTAGTATCTCTCTCTGCTAAGTATCTCTCTCTCATGCGTAAGAGCTCATTCATTCAACAGATGAGAAATCTGGTACCTGGGCAAAACAAATCCCTACCAGAACTAGCGTAGGTTCAAACTTACCTTCCAAATCCTGCCCATTTTCCCTGCAATATTGCAAAGCTACACTAAATTCAAAGCTCAGATTAGAAACCCAGCTACACAGAATCTTCCAACAAAAGAGAACTTATACACCTCTTTCACCCCAGAGTTAAACAAAAACAAAACAAACAAACAGAAGTTTAAGACCAAATAATTAAAAAAAAAACAAAAGATGCTGTATTTTCTTCAGAGAGTAAGTTCAATAACTGCTGGTGTCTTGTGTGTTGTCTGTGGATGCCACCATGCATTGTGTGGAACTAAGTACAACTTAGGACAATTCACTGTGTTACTTCACAAAGGTTCATTAAGTAACTCAGTTACTTTGTCTCTAGAACAGCAATGTTATTTGCCTTTCTTACAATGTCTGGTTGAAGGAAATAAAGGTACTAGCATAAGAATTTCCCGTTTGATGGTGATATAGGGCTGTACAGTTCTGTTATGAGACATAAAAATGTATTTAGTGGAATTTTACTGGGGTAATTCTTTTTAAAGATACTTTCCCACATGGTTTTGTGGAAAACCAATCTGTCATCATGACTGCTAGTTTTATTAATAAACAACTTGGAAAAATGAACATAAGGCAAAACTGGAAAAGGTTTACCATATTTGTTTGGTAAAGAACCACTACAAACAATTTGTTCAAGCTGTTAACAGCTGTCACTGTTTTTATTTTTCTGGTCTTGCAAACAAATACCCCAAAATCTGCATTATACCTTACCCTGTCCTTTTCCTTCTGGCTAAACAGCAAGTGTTTGTATCTCACAGGCTGGCTATGATCAGAAAACAGAAGGATGGATGAGATCCAAATCCCTACGTGAAGGAGTAGAAAGGCCGTGGTCAGGAAGTGACAGGAACAGAGAAAGGCTAAGTAACAACACAAGATCTGGCTGAGACAAAACAGACAGCAGAACCTCACAGCAGGCTACCGGTAGCAGCTGCAGGCCTTGAGCAACAAAACGGAACAGAGAGAGCTCTGTGTGCCTTGTCTGGAGTCCTCTCACAAGTTTAACTACAGAAGTTTAATCACTGAGAGCAACTGTCGGGAAAAGAAGTCCATCGGCGAGGGGGGTGAGGGAAAGACTCGCAGCAATCAATATGATTGATAAGCAAGCTTCAACTTTATTGTTCAAAAGCACGGCTTATAAAGCATCTCAGCTAAATATGCACAAATGTCATTATTCTATTGGCTATTAGTCCAGGGTTACATTATAATGTTCAACCTCCTTGCGGTTAGGCCTACGTGCAACTTCACAAGTTCTTTCTCAGTAGTCCTTTGTCTAACATATACTTTGTTTCACATACTGTTATCTTGCAAGCAGCTGCAAGCACAGCCACAAGGCTATGGTGGCCTTGCTGCATCAGCACACTAGCTTACTGTGAGCAGTAAACAACAAGATGGAGTCCGGCCTACACTTTTTGTTCAAGCAGCTGTTCCATAGAACCATGTCCCTGCAGTTCAAGCCATTCCTCAACAAGCAACCTCATCCCTTTTTCCCCCTAAAAGTTTTACTATTTCAAATTTCACAGTATTTCCTGGAGGACTGCTACCAAAACTCTGCTACTCCAACAGCAATAAAGAACCTTCAAGCTTACTGCCCAAGCTCACACCTAGGCAGTTCATACCTATTTACTCTTGTGCCAGTATTGATCTTTAGTTTGATTAGCTTTTTCCCCTTGTTGGCATTTTGTCCATGATGCATTTATACACGGCAATGGCATCTACTTATGGAATTTAATTGAAGTCCATGCTTTTTTGTAAAACAGACACTCAGTGTCTATTCAGTCCTAGTAGTCTCTTCTGCATGTGAATACTGACAACTAGAGTGGGACACAGCATTTTGGAATGGGTTTAATTACATGAATGCTTCTCAGCTCTTATCTGTAGCCCTTCATGTTTTCTAGGATCATCTGTGCCTGCTTCATAAACGTGTAACATTGTCTGTTCATTGACATCACATAATTACTTGGTGTGTTACTCCTCTCATTAGAAAATTGCTTATTAGCTGTTCCTGTTTTATGCAAAGGTCTTTAGCCAAATATTAACATCATGCTCAAAACCAACCTTTAAGAAACATAACAACAGCAGCCATACAAGGTTAGAACAAAGTCTTGGTGTACTGCCTCAAATAGCTGGCATGTGCAGATCACAAAACATTAGAGGTTGGAAGGGACTTCCAGAGATCACCAAGTCCAAGCCCCCTGCCACTCAGGGCAGGCTGCACAGATGTGTAAGGACACAGCAAACAATGCTTTCCCTTAAAACTCTCACCACATCCAACTATTTTCAACATGGCTTCCTGAGACAAATGTGGTTTCTTAGATTCTATTTAGTAACCTACAATGAATTTCTCTTACACAAACTTGCCCAAGCTCCCCTTAAGGTTAGGTAAGTTATTAAGCAGTAACACACATTCTGCCCTCTGTGCAAAAAGCAACTTCTTTTTACATCTTTCAAACTACGCCTTAAACTATTAATGTACCCTAGCACCTGGACTAGGAGATGTGGGAAGGCATCAAACCTTGCTTTAACCACTCGTTCTGTAATCTCACATTAGCTTTTTCTTTCTGAGATTGAAGAGTCGTAGCACAGACAGGACTCCAAAGGAAGACACATCACATCTTTGATCACTGTTTTCCTTTGAATCTTTCCCAGTTCCATTGTATCTCCCATATCCTTTTTGACACTCATGTTCAAGATTTGGGCAAATCTTGGCTACACAGAGGCACAACAGCAGACTCTTTAATCTCTACTGCTTTTCCTGATGAACTTTAACACCTGATTTGCTTTCAGGCCACTGCTCAGCATTTAGCTGATCTTCACTGGACCCTCCTTCCACACCAATATTCCTCTTTTCCATATTTCTGCTTTGTCCTATTGCTTATCTGTAATTTCTGCACCAAGCTCTATCTTCTCCAGCTTAGATTGTTAGGCCAGATAAATTAAGACCCATGTTGTTTCCAGTCTCCAATAAAGAATTTTGCTAACAGTGGTGTGTGGGATACAACTACTACATTCCTAGGCACAAAAAGTACTTGGGAAAAGCAAGCTCTGTAGGAAAAATACAGAAAAATCTACAAATCAAAAGAGTCTGAAAAATCACCAAGCTAGAAAATTACGTGGGTTTTGGTGTGTGTGTGATTTTTTGTTTTATTTTTTTTAAACACACTCAAAGGATTTAGGTACTAGGATAAACACAGTAATGAACTGTTCTGGAAAACACCAGTTATGAAGATAAATACATGAAAGGATCTGTATAGAAAATAAGATTTATCTGAATTGTTGAACATCTCTGTAAAATAGCCACAAATTTCATGTGTTTTCTAGTGAAGAGTTGGTCACCTCACAGGTTCTGTTGTGCTGAATGCTCATTTTCTGCTGCAGTGCAGGTCTTAGTCTTGGACCAGAGCACAGAGAGTAGCAGTGATATAGTACTGCACAAAGAACAAATCCGCACTACAGTCTCATTCACTCTATTTTGCTGTTTTGTACCATCCTCCCGGATTCAAACTGTGGCTGGCAGTGGAAAATAAATTAAAAAGTCTCTGGTAAATATAAAGAGCTTGCTCACTACATGAAATCGTTCTGCCCTCCAAAACCTTTGCACTTCATTTCGAGCTCAGACCTCATGTATCAACATCATGAGCTCTAGGACCTGCATGAGGTACACAGAACTTTTCACTAAAAAGACTGGTTCTAATTATGCTGCTAGATAAAGACAAGAAAAGCAGGAAACAGGAAAAATGTGAGAGTCCAAGCAAAATACCTCAAAGAGATCAAAATCAAAATATTAATATGAAAACCAGAAAGAATAGCATCTGCTTGGTGGAATTAGAGAAGACAGGATTGGTGAACACATTCATCAGCGAAAGCTCTCAACCAATTCAAAATGAAAAGCTCACAACTTTCCTATGTCGATATCTGAACCTCTGCAAATATGTTCAGTTTTGCCTTCCATTCCTTTTCAATCCCTTCCTATAGTCTTCAGTTTTTCAGATACTTCTACTGTTTAGTGCACTTTCTATATGGGACCAGACAAATCAAAGGCTATGAACAGATGATCATAACTGATTAAATTACAATGGCATGATTATTTACAGCTGATGTCAAGTGAATCACATTAGCTGTAGGAACTCCCAGCCCTGACAGCTGTTGATGTAGAACAGTATTTGAAACAATTGTCATATTCCAAATTTGCTTAACATGCAGAAATTCCAGAGCTGCAATTTATCAAGGGACAGGCTCACTGCCTAAATGCACATTCACAACACAAAAAAATGCAGCCCTGTTGTGCAAGTGTCAGTAAATTCTTTTAGAATTGTGAACGGTATCTCCTAATTGGAACTTAAGGAAAACACAGGAAGGAGAGCTTTTCCCTATCTCTATTTGTCTTAGCACATATAGTTTTGTTTTGGTTTTTTCTCAATTATTCTTCATAGGTTTTTTTGGTCATTGATCCAAAAACAGAAGGGAAAAAGTAATTTTTGGAAAACAGAATACTTGATTGGAAAAAACAAACAAACAAAGAGTGACACTTAAAGGTAACGCCTACATTTAAATTCTCCTTAGCTTTCTGGGTGATTAGTCTCCTTTAAGAAACGTTTACATATTTTCATGCAATCCAAGTTCCACCCAGACACAGCCTCTCCAATAAAGTCACAGACACCAAGAAAACCAGCAACTCCACTGGCTGCTTTTTGTGTGTGAATATCACCTAATCTCTTGCAGATACATCAGAAGTGTAGACCATGTGTTCTTCCCGGCATCCAAGGCACCTTTTTTTTTG
This sequence comes from Dryobates pubescens, assembly GCF_014839835.1. Lineage (NCBI taxonomy): Eukaryota > Metazoa > Chordata > Aves > Piciformes > Picidae > Dryobates > Dryobates pubescens. Next base: position 19,889,904 of record NC_071628.1, on the reverse strand, counting down.
TTTTTTTAAATTACTTTTTCTCATACACTTGTCCAGCCTATGCCTCAATCATTACTACAGTGTCTAAGCATGGAGTACAGTGCAGAACAGCATTTGCTAAGGACAATTCTAACAAGTTAACTGCAGGGCAAATCAGCAGGACGAAGTAATGAACATCACGCTCACTTTGGTTTTGAGAACCAAGCTACTATTTCGTCACAGTGCTGCTGTGGTCACAGTGCTGCCATGAAGAGACCTATTTTTATAAAAAGAATGCTTATAATCACATAAACCAAAAAAGTGTTTTGGTTACATATTGCTGGTATTTATGAGAACAATTCCTTTACCTGAAGAGTAAGACCCATAGCTCTATTAACACCCAGCATCTCAGCCTCACTGCACCTAGAAAGTCAGCCAGAAGCAAGAACCCTCCTACCTCACGAGAAGAGACCACAGGCATCTCACTCTTCTCCAGTGCAAAGGTGGCAATGCCAGCCCAGCTACATGATATTAGTGCGAATATTTGCAGTGCTGATTCCATGCGACTTAAACAACTTCCATCACATAAATCTTTGTACTTTCCCTATTTGAGAAGTCTACAGAGGAAAAAGAATTTTTGCTTAATACACATTAGAGGACAACACATTTTGTGTTTTGAATTTGCAGGAGAGTGGAAAAGTTTTTCCTTGCCTGATTACCCTTTCACCACTTACAGGTGTACTTCAGGGACAAGCTTAACACACGGCCTCATCCACAGTCTGTCCTTTGTTGCTTAGCACAGGGATCAGTTTTGTAAACTACATTTCTGACAAAAACAGTCCAGTGTTCAAAGAACTCCTTCAAAAACACTGATAAATGGGAACTGACTGCCCTGAGCACTTAATATGATAAGAGCAAAGACTCATCAGACTGCACAAAGTAAGAATTTTTTTTCTTTAAAGACAGAGGAACATCGATTTACATAGACTAACAAAAGACAGACCATACATTTTCCTTTCTTTTTGCTTTTCCTCTTCTTTTGTTCTTTCATTTCTTGTGGGAGGGATAGCTAGTTTGATGCCATCTGAGAGTATCCAGGCACACAAAGAGGGCTGAGCTATGACCCACCAATTCCTGGTTGCCTATTAATATGGAGTTTAGTGAGGGAAGAATTCTCTCAAATGGAACAAAGCACCTCTAGTCAGTAACCAGGTCAGTTTGGACCCTGAACACCTTCCGGACTTCAAGGAGGGAAGTTAGTGGTATGCCTTGGGTTGTGCACAGCCAAATCATTAAATTAGAACACTTCTTTATTACCCACTCATTCACCTCTAGTCTGACGTGTCTCTTGTTGTTCTGTGTGTGGAGATGGAGTGTGACAACCTGGAACTAAGGATTGTGGAAAACTATGTTGAAAACCACAAGGTCACGGACAGATGCAGCTTGTAACAACAACTCAGCCTTTTCCAAGCACAGGGATGTGTCACACACTACTGCTGCAAAGACCTGCAGTTATAATGACCACAACTTGCCTAGACCAGCTACAGATCTAGATCAAGAAAGCCAATAAGGAATATGTACAGGTCGTATGCCATACTGGTACCTTCCCTGAAATTCTCAGGGAAAGGTATACAGAAGGTAACACTTGGGAGTCTGCAACAAAGGCAGACTGCTAGGGATGGGAAGATGAGTCCTACATCACCTTTTGGCACTCTGGCATTAGCAGCATCTTCTGGTATCTCCACCTGCAAGCTGTACAGCAGCAGCAGGGTTACCAACCTTTGCAGTTACTAATATGGATGCTGTCAGGAAGTACAGGGACTTCACACTTTCTGCCACCTCCTGTGCTGCCTTTCCCACAGTACTCTCTTCATACAGGAGGGAGAAGCAGCTGACAGTTCCTGTACCAAACAGACCTGACCCACTCCTCCTTACTCAGGTGGAATGCAGTCACATCTAACAACACAATGAGAAAGAAACGACACCACTTTCATAAACCCAGACATACTCCCAACCAAGCCATGAGGTGGTATGGGGACAAGATTTTCCTTTTACTGATGGGCTTCTGCAGCTCAGCTCTGCTTCTAAATTTCACAGGACATCAGTTGCAATCAGTGCTTCCGAAAGGAAGAAGCCACAATTCCCACAAGGTAGATGCAACCCTGGGGCTCAGTTGAACATACACAGCCAAAAATGCATTGAGACATACAAACTAAAGTTGAATTTTCTTCAGAGAATCCTCTCTACAGCTGGGAGGTCTGGATGGCACCTGCATATTTCCATTCAAACTGATAAACCCACAAAAGAAGTCTGTGTGAAGGAAGAGTTCTCTGCTGAGGAAAAGAATGACAAGCTTATTTGCACGCTTAATACTGCAAAGCTGCTCAAATGGTTACAATGAGAGATCTGTGCACTTTGGCACAGTGAAGAATTGAGCTTCAGATCATAAAAATCTATAAAAATGCATATTTGAACCAATCTGGTATTTACTGAGCACCAAAATAGCCTGAGGGTTACACCTGCATACTCAAATTAATTTTCAAGTGCCTCTTTTGCTATGCACGCATTTTATGTTACGGTTGTACCATACTTGTATAACCTACTTGAAATGTATTTCCCCTTGTTTGGAGTAAAAACTTTTTGGAGATGTCTCATGAAGTCCAATTTGGAAAGAAATTAAACGCAAGAGCCTTTCCCACATACTGCTTCCTGACTACCATACAGAATACCTGCTGAGCAGAGATCAAGCGGGTGTCTCTGCTGATTTCAGAGCACAGGTTAAAAACACATTGAACTATTAATAAATGGAGGCTTATAGAAAGCTTTTTAATGTCTTAATGACAGCTCTACATTACTTACTGTGAAGTGGTTTTAGAGGTATCTTACTGACAGCGGAGTTATATATATGTTCAGTGTGACATACAGCAGAACAGTAATCACTGAACCAGAGGGTCAAGGCACAAATGCTCATCTAATCTGTCCCAAGCGATGTTAAACTATAGTGTTATCACTCCTAAAAAATGTGTATTCTTAAAGACATACAGTGATTGCAACTCTATTGCCCTTCTCCCCATGCATACCAGTAGTCCACCCGTCCTTCACTACCTTCATTATTCTCTTCTTTGCCACAGTCCAAGCTTTTTATTTCTCGTCCTAAACATCATGGGGATCAATAACAGTGTCCTCTTCCTCACTGAAGTCCCTTACAATCTCTCCTCCAAGTCTCTTCATCACATATTCTCACTGCCTTCCTCTGGATTCTCTCCAGTTGACCCAAATCTTTCATTAAAAATTTAGTACAGCAGTCCACCTACAGTCACTTCAAGCATGAAGCAGGCATAAGGATGACTTATAATCTTATAGGACAACAATGCTACATAATCTGACACTGGGTTATGTTTGGGTAAATGTTACGAACTGATTATGGTCTCTTATTCCATTAAACTGGAACAGTTGTTCTACAAACAGGAGTAATGGGTACATTATCAATGGGTACATTGTCATATAAGCAAACCACACAATTCAAGTAGTGTTTGAAAAGTACATGATCTGTCCAGGAATCAGCAGTACCAAGGCATTACCTCTTAGAAGATGTGCAATCAAGTACAAGAATCACAGCAGCTAACTCTTGTCACCCTGAAACCCTCCTGAAGCACCTTTCACAAAGAGTTTGTCTGACAGGCTAGATGCTTGCTCTAGTTTTCCCTGACAGAAGGCTTCCAAGACTGGTTAAATAGCAGCTATGAATCACTTAATATAAAGAGTCCTAAACCAGCACAGATTAGTTATATTAGAAAAGGTCACTTACACTCTGTGACAATGGATGTAAAAAGAGCTTGAGGACAACTGGCTGCACTTCTCTAGCTCATTTTTCTGTTTTTCCAGGCCATGAAATTCCTATAACCTACAACTACAGAACAAAATTCTGTCCGTCATACTTACCCTTCTCTTTGGTATTCTTCATCCAAATTTGACAAAAGCTGGGACCCAGCCACAGACAGATCAAGTGCAGCTAAAGGCAGATCTCGATAAGCAAAATTAACAAGCTGTACAGGAGCAATGCTTTTTGTCTCTTCATCCACTTGTTGTGAAATTATCTCAACTTCTGAAACACCGCCTTCTATTGTAGGCCTGAAAATGTAATAAGCAAAATAAAACTCCCTCCCTCTCTCTGCATGCTCATAATAAACATATAAACAAATACAAATAAATAAGCAAGCAAGTAAAAATAAGTTAGAGACAAGAATTTCACAGATTCCTAAAAAAAACAGCAACTTGAATGGCTTTTGCAAGGTCATTGAGGGAGGTGTTCTTATTGTGGGGACAGACCAAATCTCTCCAACCTGTCTCTTGCAGATCCCACTGCAATCAACAGAAACCTTGCAGGTAAAGAAGAACAGCATTTCACTCTGCTGAATCTGCTTCAAAAACATTAAATATAAATGGATGGTATAAACAAACAAACAAGTATGGAAACAATGTATGAACCCAGAAGCAATATATTTGTGCAAAATAAAGAATGCATGTAACTATGCCCACTAAAACCTCACTGCTTCGTCAGTCAGCGAGCGATGAACAGCTAAGCTTATTAACCATTACATGCTTATCAACTGCTAATTAATGGATGCAGTTTGACCCCTCTTCTGCTCTGCATCAATACTCAAATAGTTTTGATGGCTAGTGACTGTTTCATTCAAGTAGAAAGGATCATTCTGCTACAAATTATTTTGAAGTGATTCTGAAAGGAGAATCACAACTCAGAAGAATTATGTACTCTCTAAAGGTTACCTTAACTGCCCTTATGTACAGCTCTACAACTGAACATGTATTCTTTTACCACCCTACTAATAGTAGTGGGAACTCCACACTGGTAAAACCAGAGACTATGCAAAACCAGAGTCTATTTATATGTCTTCCACACTTACAACAGGATACTACTTACCTAGAAACTTGGTCTCTGTTAGTCAGCTATTATGTAGTGCACATGAAGGATGACTTCATTGTGGAGAGAGCTTGCACAGCACTCCCCAGCAGGGAATGATCCTTTGCAGTACCCAGTGAAAGATGCTTACTCCATTTGAATCAGAGTAAGTGCAAGTACAAACTTCTCTAGGCTTCCAGCCATGGGAGCTTATTATTTTTCTGAAGAAATTTCAGGCTACTTGTCAAGAGGTTTTCAACAGCAGGTATGAAGATACTCTTTTTCCTTAGGGATTAAAAAAGTGCTTAGCACCCAACTTCCCTTCTGACTGCAAATGTTGCATATGCTATTTTGTTTTAAAGCAGCTTATTAGAATCTTCCAGCTAGTCAAGCAACCTCAATAATAGCCTTTTATTTTCCCTTCAGAAAAAAAGATGAATAATTTAGAAAAAAAATCTTAACTCATATATCTTGTATGTCTAAGGATGTGGGTGAAGGAACTACAATTCTATGTGAAAGATTTTATTGGCCAGAACCTCACAATTAGACTAGCCCTTTCAGATGGAAAACACTAGTCCCAAATTTAAACAAGCTAATTTCTGCCAGTGCTACACAAGAAAGTAATTTTAAAAATTGGAAAAGGCTGTTATAGCTCAAGTATTTGGCAGGGAAAAGCTGCAACTGTGTCATACAATGGCAGAAAGCTGAGGTAAAAGGAAATACTATTTGAACAACCTAAAGGCTTATTTCATATTATGCTTTGTGTAACTAATAACATAAAGTAATGAGATTCTTTAACTTCCAACCAAACTGTATTCCTCTGTAAACAATCAGAGATTAGATAGCCTAGAGAGGAGCTAATTTTAGCATGAATTTTCTTTGATTTTCACCTTTAGTGCCAATCCATGGACATGCACCTTTACAAGTCCAAGCGGGATCAGTTTTGCACAAAAGAGCGTACAGTGATCCAATTTCCATTATTATAAAGGCAAAAGGAAATGGGCTGTTGCAGCCTTCCCTCTCCCAACAGTATTTACCTTCTCCATTCTTAGACTAAATGACCAGCACCAGGTAACCAGCATCAGAACAACAGGACACAGTCCCAAACTGTGCCAGGGGAGGTTTAGGCTGGATGTTAGGAAGTTCTTCATAGAAAGAGTGATTGACCATTGGAATGGGCTGCCCAGGGAGGCGGTGGAGTCACCATCACTGGAGGTGTTTAAGAGGAGACTGGATGAGGCGCTTGATGCCATGGTTTAGTTGATTAGATAGTGTTGGATGATAGGGTGGACTCGATGATGTTGAAGGTCTTTTCCAACCTGATAAATTCTATTCTATTCTGATTCACACTCTTTAAAACTGATCAAACCCTACTAATCCTCAAAATATCAACTCTTCGTTACAGTAATGCTGATAAAACCCTCTTGATACTACATCATCATTCTCTTACAGGTAGCAAGCTGTTGCCCTTTATTTAAAATAAATTAACTATCCCTACATGGTACTTACTGAGGATTGGTCATGTTGAAGGATGCAACTGAATCAGCACCAGTTCTAGCATGTAACTACTTTCAGCTGCTTTGTACACCTCTAGCCTTGCAACAGTAAGTGTCTGCGAGAAGGAAAACAAGGTTATCTAAACCACAGTTTCTTATCATACTGTAAGTTTGTCTAGTAATTTTATGTCCCACATGATTCCTTTTCAAAGTGCTTTTTTCCCCCTTGGTTAATTCCTCTGTCTTAAGGAGGCTGTAAAGTCACAGTGCATTTACTTAGGCAAGGGCACCTGCTCACATACGTGCTTCTGTAAGAACACAAGTTTTGTTTTAAAACACTAGATTGAGAAGAAAGATAACCAAGATCAGAGAAGGATAGTGGATTTTCAAAGAAAGCTCATGACTTTAGGAGCACCAATGCTACTGGAAGACAACTGAGGTTTTATGTGGTTGAGGCTTTTTTTACAATTTAACACACTTTATAGAGATGAGCATTAGGTTTTTGTTCTCCATTTTTTTTATTTGTACTGTGTTCCTGACTCCCTTTCCTATTTAAGTAAGTCTCCTCTGAGAATTAGCTAATTCACATTGTCAAACATTCTAGATGGGCTGTGATCAAGGTGATTATTCTGATCAACAAAACCCACTAACACATTTGGAAAAGGTGTCACATTTGCTTGCGGCAAAATCTGTTTGTGCTGTACCTGGATCAATGCATGGTAACCAGAATTAAGAGAATGAAACCTAATAGACAGGTTTTGGTATCTGTGAAAATATAAACTAGAAAATACTGTAAGAAACAAAAACTCTTTAGAAAAAGATCATGAGAGAATGTAAGGCAACAGTCAAGATTATACAGTAAATAACTTGTTTTTAAGTAGCATAGAACATATTTTTGTTTTAATTAAACAGAAATAACCACTAGTAAATTAGAGTATTAATGACAAGAACATAAAAACATACCATGATAATGAAAAAATGCTTCTTACAGGTTGAATTTAGTCAAGTGTTTACAGTGGAGACATATAAATGTACCAATGGTTATGACCCTTAACAATCACTTGATATCAAATAATAAAATTGAACTTACATCTTTTGTAGAGTCATTTCCAATGCTTTATTTCATGTCTTGTAATCTTATAATCACATAAAACACAGTCAGTGCATTCTCAGATTTTCCAAATAATGTGCCTGGGTATGCCAAAAGAAAGGGTCTACAATGTGATCACCTTCCTCATGTAGGTAAGGCAGCCAAAAGCAGTTTAATTGCTTGTATGACGAAACAAAACATGATTGACTTCAAAAAAAGAATACCACATATCTTCTAGAGAAACACACATACTTCATTTATCTATAACCTTTTAACACTTCAGTCAGAGTAAGAAGCAAACCCTTCTCAGATAAACCTTCCCTGATACAGCAGAGACTTCACTCGATATGTATTTGGTATCAATGAGAGTCTCTTCCCCAGCCTTCGTAGACCTTGAATTATTTTATATATTACAGTCCTAAGGCACTGAAATAAGAAAACATTTGCCTGAAATCATACATGTTTAAATCACGCATGGAAGGGATTTGGTGACTCTGTTCCTATGACAGCTTTATTACAGCAATTGCTACACCTATCTGTACCCCAAAAAGAATATTTAACTATCAGCCTTGTTTTGCAGTATTAGCTTCCCAACATTTCCCTTGGGGTTAACATTTTCCAAGAGTTTTCCAAAACAACCCATTTTTAATGAAAATTTTTACCCAAGTCAATTGTTCTAAGCACGCAGTCTGAGAAAATGATAAAGGTATGAGGTACTGCACACCCATCTTGTGATACTTGAGAGACTGAGGATCCTATTATATAACTGAATTTGCAGCCCTGGGGAATAAAAAGCAAATGGGGATACACTGATTTAGAAAATGGAAATAAAACTGATGAAGACAGAGGTCCTCAGAGGACCAGCAGACAGTGGCAGGTAAGAGAATTTCTTAACATAGTTAAAAAACTAGCCATTTATTTGGGAGACAGCACAGAGCTAATAGTAATAGCTTCCCTCCCAAAGGAGGTTTATAAACAAAACAATGACAAAAAATGTACACCTAGACTTAAAATTCTTATATTTTTAATCTCAAGATTTTGAGGGAACTTAAGTCATAACAGTGAAGCCAACAACACTACAGGTCTTTCACATAGGAGATTAACATGAAATATTCACATCTCCAAAATACATTCAGCCTATTTTTGAGTGAAGCTGGAAATACATCCACATTTGTACGGAAATCTGTTTGACAACTCAACTGGATCTGACCAGTGACAACACCAGCAAGACAGACCTGCTCCCTCCTACTGGAGTTGGCAGCTCTACAGATCAAGTTTGCTCACCATCAGGACTGAAGGAGAAACTCACAACTGGGCATCGAGCTCTTCTGATAGCTCTGGTGACTCCACAGGGAGCAGAGTCCAACTGCCTCAGCTGAACGAATCGTTACCATGACATAAGGCGCTCACAAAGGTGAGATCAGTAACACGGAGAAAGACCTGAAAAGAGATAGAGGAAATCAAGTCTCCAAAGGACTCAGTGGAGCCTTCCTGAGAGACAAAGTTGCAAAAAGTGAGTAATTTCTTGTGTAGATGACTAATGTATTAGCAGAGTTAATGAATTAAAAACCGAAGTAGTTGATGTATAAAATAAGAGGGCAGCATAAATGAAACCTTCCAAACGGATGTAACACGCTGTATCTATCTGTACCCTAAAAGAGATTATTTACAATTCATGTTTCTTTATAGGCTTTATGCAAGAAACAGAAATGTTGTAAAAAAAGAAAAAAAAGAAAGGCTTTTATAGCAGCATAAGCCACTTCCAACTTCTGCAGGACGTATCTGTGCAGTGGAGTGGTGTTTCAAGACACCAAGGAATAGCAGGGAAATTTTACTGTTCTGCACTTATCTTTCACCTGCCTTCCTACAGAATATAGTGTAGGCAAAGAGCAATGATGTTTTTCTCCTCCCTACCCACAGAGATGGGCAGAGAGCAAGCTTTTTGGTATTCCATCCACTACCCAAGTGGAAATTTTTCCATACAGCCCTTTCCATACATATCCCACTCAGTGTTCAGTGGACTAAAAAGCTTCATCTTCATAGTTTCATCCAAGGGAATTAGGTAGCAGTTCTGAGGGTGGTTTGGTTTGGTTTGCTTTACTTCATGGAAGCGAGACCAGACGGCACAAGGTACATGCTGAGTTGCCATGCGAGTGTGAGCAATTCCCATTTTGTGAGAGTTCAGCAGTTCTATTTGTTCTGTGGTGTTTTCAAGGCAAGATGGCTCTATAAGGAATAGTTTCCCCAGTTAAATAAAATAAGTTTAAATAGGTGATATAAAAGAAAGTAAAGAATTGTTCCAAAAAGTTTCTAGTGCAAGCTTTGAAGTGGCATAAAACACAAAAACATCCATTGGGCTAAAACGACTGACATTGTCTTGTATGTACCAGAGGACAGTGCAATTGGATGGAAACCGTATTTCCGAATCTGGTAGACTAGTAACCCTGCTTAAAATGTGTGGGACTACTGTTCAGCTCTCAGCTCTTCACCCCTTTGCAGCAGGTGAAGGAAGCTGCACTCAATTCACTGAGTTAAGGACTCCATAGTGCTTAAAGAGTGCTGTACTTGCCTTCCAAGCCCTTTGGTTTTCCCCTATTCTTTGTACAGGTATTGCACACGCCAATGTCTCTCAAAGCTTTTGCAAGGTTCACTGTGCTGGATTATGATTTTATTCACCCCCTCCTCTGTGAGGTCACTGGCAAGCAACTGCTTCACAGTTCATGGGTTATGCTCAGAACAAAGCAGGTTGAGACATGAGACCACGCGCTATAGTTGAGCAAAGGTTCATCCTGATGCCATTGCCCTGTACACATCCTGCCCAAGTTAATTTATTAACATTTAGATCAACCTTCTATTGCAGGTCACCACACCTTAGCTGTAGCTTGCTAATAAGGAGATAAAGTCCAAGTTAAACAGCACAAAGCAGAGTTTGGAAAACATACATTGAAGAGTAGCATGTGTGTGTAGTTACGCTCTAAACTAGAAGACAAGAAGAAACAAGCAACAACCCAAAATCAAAACAAAACCCCAAGAACAACCTAGGAAAAAAACCCCATCCATACTCCACTTGTGCAAGAAAGACGTGACTTTTTAAGCATTGGTTTAAGGACAGCCTTACAAAATATGTGCCACAAAGCAGTGGGCCCAGTTGGGGGTGGGGAGTAGGAAACTGGTTTAAGCCTTTTGCACCAAAGCCTCTGCTAACTTGTACCCTGTTTAGCTGAGCTGAAGTCAAGACCATGTGATCCAGTGCTGTTTGTTGCATGTGCACACATTCTGAAGAGTATTATGAAGCTGTAAGCTCCTGGTACAAAATAGCGACACTAACTGGAACATCTGAGGATGGCTTCCCTGATACTGGTTACAGGGCAACTCCAAAAATAGTTCTATCAGCAAAATCAAGAGGGTAGGACAATGCACTGTGGGCACAACAACAGAAACTAACAGTATGGTGAAGAAATACGTAACACCAGAAACACTCATATCAATAATGTGTTGAGCTCTGGCCATTGGCAGTATTCCACTGGAGCAGGCACCCAACCTGTAAAGGCTTTAACAGATCAGAAAAGATGCAGAAAATAAAAAGGGCTTCTGTGTACTTTTCTTTTCCTTCTGTCTCATGATGGAGCTTTTTATTCTGAATCTGGTACACATTGGGGGATGGAATGCTGGTTTCTTTCATGGGGAAAAAAAAAAAAAGAAGTTCTTGTTTCACTCTATAAAATCCAGATCTTAAGTGCCTACTAGGCAATCTTATGGAGATGCCCAGTAAAAACTGAGAAAAAGGGTGATAGGTTTGACTCGATCTCAAAGGTCTTTTCCAACCTGGTTAATTCTATTCTATTCTAATTTGAAATAGGAGTAGGAAAAACACCTAACCAGACATTACCCCAGAAGCTTTCAAAAAGAAAAGGGAAGTGTGATTGAAGGGTAACCACCTTTAGCTTGTTAATTAGACTAGCCACATTTCTTTTGTGATTCACACCATTGGTATCATCCTGAGAATCAGCATGAACATGATGTGATCACTCACTACTAGTACAAATTGCATTTCTCCAAGAACTGAAACTCGGCTTCCTGGGATCACAACCAGGCAACTCTGACAACTGGGTTTGGTTTAACCTCTTTGTGAGAATTTTAATCAGTGCCACACATCTGCATTTAGAAAGTTTTATTGCTCATGTATGTCAAGACTGCTTCCTTCAGAAATCCTGATGGGGAAATCCTGAAAACCTCCGGCAGGAGAGGTCTCAGCACTTCCTTGCTTCACTTGAGGTTGCACAAAATTGTTTGGCATTTTTTTTTGATACATCACATTAAGCAGGGAGTGGGGGGGGGGAATCTCACCACAGGAAAGGTATTTAGATTGGAAAAAATTAGGCATTCAGAAATTAGGAAACGGCAGATTTGAACTTGCTCACGCAGCCATAATTATATCCCCTTGTGGGGCCATCCTGTATGCTGAAATTAAGCAGAACGCTGTTTGGGGAGGGAGGGGGAAAAAGGGCATGAAATCGCATAATTAAAGACTGTCTCATTTCTAAGGATAGCTCACACTTGCTAGAGAGAAGTTTAAACAGGCCAAAAAAGAGAAAAATAATCCTGTGCACAATCAATATAATGTCTGTGCAAATGAATTGTGATCATCAGTTGAATCTTGAGCTTTTCAGTACTGCATGTGTGGACTGCAGGACAAATAAAACTAGTGGGAGAAAGCCTTTAGAGAGGACCAGACCAATACAAAATCCCAGGAGAGCACAGTCAAGCTCACCCTTTTCCAAGGAGCTTCAAGATGTCAGCACATGGTACTTTCTGTCTGAAAGAAAAAAGATGAGCTGGTCTGTTTGAGATGGTCATGAAAAGACTCCACTCATGCATGTTCCTTCTCTCTTCACCTAGAAACTGGGGAGAGAGGGCATGGTCTATATAGTGTCTACAAACATAGTTCTGTGACATACAAACACTCCAGCATGAATATACCAATCCTGCTTACTTCATGCTATACCGCTTCTGTTTAAACTCAGTTGTTCTGATCCACTACCAACGTTTCACAGAGAAGGCACATGTCCAGGAGGTACTGCAGCAATCCACAATTTAGCTAATTCTGAAGGTGTCAGGGGGCAATGAAAGGTACTTCATCAGATTGAGGGCCTACTGCTTGCCAAATTTTAACACTCTGGCAAATAACAGTGGCACTATGGCATCTCAAAAATCTGGAATAACTGATTAATTATCAAGGCTATGCAAATGGTTTGCTCTTGACTCCTTAATAAGTAATATGTATAACAAAAAGATTACTCATTTATCTCTTACCCTGGAGTGACTTAGCTTGCCATTTACGTTGCCATTTTACAAACTGCCCCCATTTATCTGCAATAAACTGTTCTCTATTGAATGTGGAAGAAAAAAGCCCCACACTACAGTGCTTTTGAGTCCAGAGAATGAGCAAAAGAGAGCAATCACATACTTAAATTGTCCCTTTACAGATCTGTCTAGCCTTTGAAGTTTAGTCCTGCTAATAGTAAAGAAAACCAGAGGACCACATTTGGTGTTTCACATGAGCATTAGGAATAAGGCTGCCAGCTCACACGAGTTTACTGGGTGTCTCAACATCTCTTGCTCTGCTTATGGTTCCAGCTGCTGGAGATAGTACTTCCATTTGAGGAAAAGTGGCATCAGACCTACACATATGAAGCAGACTAGATGTGGCTCCTACTGAGACGAGCTCACTTTACAGCCAAGCACAAGGATACTAACTGGGACCACAGGCTTAGCTAATAGCTCCAACAGGATTCTGTGTTGATACTGCTTCTGGGCTCACAGTTGGAAAGCTTGGTATTAGTTAGCTTTTGTGATGTGCCACTGCACATGTCAATAGGAACAAGCCTGGCATCAACAGTTCCATTGGTCTGAAAACATCTGTTTTCTTCCAGTCTGAGAAGCTAAATGACTCTGGGCTCAGCCAGCATGTGGTTAGAAGATATTTGCAAAATTTCATAATACAACCACTCTCTCAAGCCAAATGAGGTATTTTCTTTTGTGCCACAAATTCTGGTTCTCAAAAGAAAAAAAAAAAAAAAAAAAGCTCCAGTCTCCCTTGGATTAAATTCTAATTATTAAACCCAAAGTTGGATTTATATCTTATTGGCTAACAACTTGATTTCTGAATTTTAAATGTCTGAGCATTGGCTGTATCAAGCCAAATTATTACTATTGGAAGCAAATCAAGTAGGAGTTTAGTTTCACCAATGTTTGGTTTGCTAGTGTCCATTTAGAGTCAACTCTTGGATTTTGCTTCTAGTACTAGAATTGCAGTGAAAAGCCACTAATAAGGGACCTGCACCCATGACTTTTCACTTTCAAGCCAAGCCAGATAGGTCCCACCACTTTTTAGAACAGTAAAGAAAAAAGTACACAGACTTTTCACCACAATAGAATGAATGGGTTTAGTTCTATATAGATACCTGGCAGGTCTTCTCTGATTAAACTGCAGTTAATCACTTAATTTTTGCAGTCTGTTAATTGTCTTTGAGGTAAAAATACAAGTCCATTTGAATTCAACTGCAAAATGTATTCGGACAGAGGTTTCTAACACTAGTGACACAGTAACACAAATACATGAGTTAAGCTGCTCTGAGATGTCCCTCAGCACAAGGTATGCCTCAATTCAGGTGTGACACTATCAATCTGTCTTAGGGTTTACTTAGTCATGTGGAATTACTAGGGTTACCCCTATCTGCCATGAAAATGGTTAAAACTCACTACATTTTAAATTTCTGTCCACAATATCTGCTGCTCACCTTATTCAGAAGTCGATCTTCTATTAAATACAAACTTGAGTGTCTGCCCTTATCCCTTAGATTAATGTAACTTGAAGATTGCCTTTCAGCCATTAGACTTCAGCCTTAATAGCTTCCTCAAGCTAATTTTTATTTTCATTAGATTCCGATGCCTAATAGATTGTGGATTGAAACACCTTCAGAAAAACTTAGAAGTATTTCTTAATTTTCTAGAGGAACTAACATCAACCAAAATATGTAAGGATCACACTGCAATAAGAATTGGGGAAAAGCACAGAGAAAGCCTTGTGAGAAATTCTTGGCATCTATTTAATCTCTTGGAGCTAAGGATTTCAATACATCTTACCACTTACAGCTCTGTGAAGCCCCTAAACATTCTGTTTATCTATAAGAAGGCTGAGAAGAAAGCTTTTTAGACCAGTTCTTCCTCTCATAATCAGCAGTACAGAATCAAAACATACCTAAGTAGACTGATACTGAAGTCAGTCAAACTATGACCAATTTAAAAACATCACTTGGAAGGAAGGATTTCATCCCACGAATCAACTATAGTACAAAAATATTGTTGTTGAAAATATTTATGTTCTGTCACTCCTGTTAAGTATTATGGACAGCCTCTGACAAAAGACAGTAAATTATATGGACTTACAGCCTTACTGTGTATCTTAAAAGCAAGTATACAGTACTTAGCCCACTCACTGATGTGAAATACTCTTCTCAACAGTGCTAGGCTTTGTAACTTAGCTTTTGGAAACAAATAGTCCAACAGTTTTGATTACAAATTTACAAATAGTTGCAGCATTTAATCCTGGTGATGCAGATGGGGTAAAACTCACTCTGCATGAGAAGATACCTAATAAATTTTTTTAATTCACATCCTGTATGGTACTTCAGATGCACATAGTGCATGCAGACACAACAGTTTTACTGTTCATAGCTGGGAATATCTTTCCTGATCACTGGGAGCCCCAAATGCAGGATTTAATAGCCTTATCATTGCATCCAGCATACTGACAGTTATTTTAATATACCATTTAACTGGTTCCCTCAGTGGGTGATGGAATGCACTTACCACATATTATAGGCAGATTTGTGCCACAAAATACTGATGGTGAGGGACTCTGTTCAAGCTGTGAGTAAGGCCCATCCCTGACAGTCTTGCATCTTACAGTCTGAAGGTACCAGCCCACAAAATGCAGCCATGATAACTGGCCAGTAATTTTCACACTTAGCAGACAAGTCTGCACCTGGACTCGTCACTTCTAATTCAGGTCTAGAAGACATCACCACAGAGGAGACACGTTGTCAGTGTATGTTCCAATCTCTCCAGATTGTCTGCTGCAAACTTCATAGGCGAAAGAACAATTCTTCCCACTGCACCTGGAAGCAGGATGGCAAGTGCTTCCACTTTGTCCCACATATTATTCTTTTTTAGTGTATAAAAGGGAAAGGCAAAAATAGAAACTTGAATGGTTTCTGTAAAAGTATGCATGAAAAAATCCCTACTTTTTGGAGGAGGGTTGGGCTATATGACCTTTAAAAGTTCCTTCTGACCCATGATGGTGATTCTATGAAAAGTAGCAGAGCAACAAGATGAATGAAAAGAGATGGGACAAGATATGGTTTGACCCCTGCTGCAGCCCAAATCCCAGGATATAGCCTGGTAAAAAACTCATAGAGCAAAAAGCTACCACCCTGGCCCACAAGGACATAGTTGAATGTAAGACTACAAGTAATAAGCTTCATGAACAGCTGCTCTTTTACTTGTATATTACACAGTGCATTTAAAGTAGATATTTTTAAGCTTAAAAATTGTATATTAGTTTAAAATTAATAATTACAGGCACTATCCATACCTACATATACACTTTGGAACACTGAAGCTCTATTTTTTCTACAAAAAAAGAACCAATGAAACAAAAATATTACTATTTTGTTGGTGTGTGGAACTTCAATGTGGAGAACTGTCAGCTTGTGCTCTTCCACTGATAGCATCAGTATCACAGATGAACTAGAGACTGAATTTGCAACTGCTAAGGGCTCACAAGGTTTACTCTTCACTAGGAAATTAATGTGATTTAACACTGTGAGCACAGAACCAGTTTTCCCTGTGGCACATTGATCTGATGATACTTCTAACATACTACAAAATCCATGTTGTAAATCAGCAAGGATGGTACCCTGGGATATGGATTAAAATTTATTTCTGTATTTCCTCACAAGGCTTCTCAAATGCACTTTGCATCTGGGATTTAAAGAGACATGGTGAAACTGAGAACCATCACAGCTGACCATGGCAAACCAGAACAACTCACCCACATTACCACACATAAGGGTTGTTGATGGTTGTTTTGTGGTGTGGTGTGTTTTGGTTTTGTGTGTGTGTGTGTTTTGGTGGTGGGTTTTTGTTTGTTTGGTTTGGGTTGGTTTTTTTTGTTATCTTCAACATTCTGTGCTTTTGGTCCTAAGCATCCACTACAGTAATCCAGGGACACTCTGCCTCTTTTGACATCATACAGGCAGAAAGCTTTGGCCAGTACTGTGTGACCCAATGAAGCTGTCAACGTGCCACCCTCCACAGCTCTATTTTAGCAGTATCTTATTTAGTACAAGTCCCATGACCCATATCCAATAAGGAGGTTCTGTCTAATACACTGATCAGATAAAAGGATGCTTTTCAAGCAACGGTTATGCAAGGGAGTCGCATTTCCATGTAAGCCCCAGAAAACTAAACGAATGCTAAGTTATAAATAAAACACATTCTTGCTCTTAAACCCATAACACATACTGGCCACTTGCTTGCAATGGAACTGCTACAGCTGCTAACAGACTTTCATTAAAATTTATCAATTCATCTTTATTAAGACAAACCCAACCGATCAAACAACAAACTTTACCAGGATAGTCATTAATATTTCTAGGAGGTACCAAACTCAGAAAAACACATCTAAGACAAACAGATGAGATCAAGATGCTCTCTCTCTATGAGCTTCTGGTCAAACTATTGAAAAATTTTCAGAAATATTTTTACATCAGCATTGAGCCACCCCCTCCAATCCAATCATTATCTACTAAATAATTTATCAATCTCCAGTACTTTCAATGAGTATCACTCCCTAACTAAACCCAAAGACTGAGTCTGGATTAATTGATGCTTCTGAGTTTTGGTCTGGAACTCCTGTCAGTGAAAAATGCCCCTTCCCAACAGAAAGAATTTATTTTTTTAAAATTTTTATTTTTTTAGAATAGAATAGAATTCTGTATAGAATAGAATTCTCTGTATTCTAAGTATGCATTGTTGGGTGGGTTTTTTGATGCATATATAAAATCTTTCAACAATAAAGTATTGATTGATTCAGAAAAATAAAATACAAAATTAAGACAAATTCTCCAATAAAATTAAAATATTTGTAAGGAATTGAGATTATACAGGCCTCAGGTCAGAAATTTACTGCACTTGATGCTGTAAAAACAAGCAGTAGAAAAATGAGACAAACTGCTTGTTGCAAAGACCAACAAGAGGTTTAAAGAGGCAGTATCTGGCCATCTTGGGAAAGATACTAAGATTACAATCAGAATTCAATTATTTTTAAGCTACAAATAATCTTCCAGGACAAGAAAAACTGGCCTGTACTTTTGTTATTCACATGCTACTTTAGAAGGTGTTTTTTAAAGTAACTTAAACCCTGCTCCAAAGTACTTAATCTAATTTGAGACAATGTTTGCAGTGTAAGATCACACAGTTTTGAACAAGTATATACTAAAGACCTTATAAATATAGTTTGGTTTACTAGACCTATTGCACTGAACATCAGATCTTACAGGAAAAACTGAAAGATCACATGGAAAAAGGGAATGTTTCAGGACAGAAAAAGTCTGTCTTGAATTAAAGATAAACAAGACATTGAAAAATATTCCACTAATGAGCAAAGTTTAATTATTTTTTTTTTTAATGCACATTGCCCTTAACAGCTGATAATACAGAAACACCCTTCAACTGAGCATAAACCAGACAGGTGTCCAAACCAAGCACAACAAACTTCAGAGAAGTGATAGTAGCATCTAAAGGCTAGAAAAATAACCTGCCATGCACAGGCAGGTCAAAATACAGCACAGCCTCATCCAAGAGCAGAGTACTTCCAACTCGACTAAGGCAATCAAAGTTTGGATCAGTTTAGGCACCTTTAAAGCATCTTATCACTCACTTGTGTACTGCTGCAGATTGCAGGTAAAGCACACATTCACAGGGCAGAACAAATTTCTCCTACTTTCAACAAAAGCATGCTCCTATTAAAAAATGCCAAGGAATGCCCATGCTATAGGGTGATACAGAATTGCAGCATGCATCAAACTTTCACCTACAAAAGCTGTCAACCCATTAATTTTCCATTAAATTACAAAGCCTCTCTGTTCTTGTTAAAAAAAACAAACAAACAAAAAAAAGCCCAACCAAACCACAAACTAAAAAATACCCACAACACAAACCAACATGAATGGTAAAACATGTGCCATAAAAATTAAAGCCACACACTTTCTTCCCCTGCTTTTAGAAGAGCTGACTTACTGAAAGAAACAATTGCTTTAATGTGTCCAGGACAATAGTTTTCCTCTTCGGATCAGAGAGCAGGATTACAGAAGCTAGTGCTGAGCTACCACGGTTGCAGGTGGACTTTGGTACTAGTTGCCAGGCTGCCTAGTTTAAACCTAACTCAGGTAGACCTGTACAAACTGCAGTCTGCAATGCAGCAGCAAATTAACTACTTACACAAAAATCCTTTTTTTTCCCTGCTTACTGAAAAACAGCAGCTGAGAAACGATGGATTTGGTATTCTTTCACATGCAGTAGGATTTGCTGCAAGTATCTAAAAATATACTTCATGGCTGACAGCCCAAGGAACTAATCAATGAAAGTTCAAGAGGTGCATTTTACAGTCCAGATGTTCTCAAACTGCACTCCATCGACAACTCGGAGATGGCTGGTTACATTATGCTGACTTTTCGCCCTTCTTCTGTACTAGTTTTTGTCCAAAAGATAAGTACAGCTACAATTTGTAAAATATTTCACCTTAAACATTTTCCCCTCTTGCTACAGTCAGCATAAAAATATCACAGCAAATCAATGGAATGAGTAGTTGTCCCACAGACACCTCAGTGTAAAGTATGAATCAAACTTGAACCTCTGCTGCAGGATGACCTTAATGAGAGCTCTGAAGGCAGAAAGATAGATGATGACAATAATTTCACAAGTCAACCATGCTTTTCCTAACCTGACCTATGCACTTTTTCAGTGGATATGGTGTCTAAACTTGTGCAAAACCAGAGAAGAGTGAGAGATCTTACTTGCTGATTTAAAGAAAAACCTGGTAGGATTATTGAGGCAACTGGATTGCAACAATGTTACTAGATATCAATTTATTAAATACACGTGCCTGAATGGTTTCCTCAGATGCTTCAGTTATAAAGGATAATAGAAATGCAAAACCATACCTTGGGGAAAAGATGAGAGCTAGTCTAAACATGCACTTATCCATACACTGAAACAAACACAAAACCACCTCAAAACTGACAAAAATCTAAGCTTGGTTACAACACAGTCATATACCTTTTACAAGGGATACGTGTGATCTAGCTATGGACATTCCCATTTCATCATTTTGATGTTAAATGAACAATTAGCACCTTGAATGCCACTGATTTCAAATGCCATGATGGGCAAGAAGGGGAGTAGCTGGGTCCATCCAGCACATAGATTCAGTAGGTGTTGATATATATTGCTCTCCTTGCTCAAATCACAAGAATCTTTATAGTTCAGTCCTTTGGGTTGAAAGGAAGAGAATGCTTAGCCTGATATGAGGAAAGTCATTAGAAATTAAGTACCAAGTAGCTTCACTGCTGGTACCAGAGAACTGAAAAACAGGTCAAGCAAGGCACCTCTAGATAGCACTTTCAATCTTTATCCTGGCTTGCAAGTCCTTTCCTCCTCCTTCCCTTGCAGAAGCACAGGCTTCTCATAGGAACGCAATTCTGTAAGCATCCCCAGAGTAGCCTCTAAAGCCGTTTTGCTGCATTTCCCAAAAAGCAGCCTTAGCTTTGCCAAGTCAGAAGAATCACTGATCCATCATCTTTGCCACATGTTATAAAGAAAAAGACTAAAGCAAAGTTCAAATGTTCAGTGTTTCCACTGAGTGCTCTGCTACTTCCATGTGCTCCATTTTCCATTCCCTAAATAGAGAAACTTCTGCCCTTGGTTATATGTCTCTGCTCCAGTCACAGGGCTGCTCAATGGTAGAAGAATTAAATTCTGGGCTTTGTTCAATCCTAAATAATCCAGGAAAACTCCCTGCTCTTATTAAAACACTGGTATATGTTTGGATTTTTCCTTGAACACCAACAATTCAAACTCTTCCCCATCATTTCCCTTAATTTTAAAAAACCCTAATTTTAAAGTAAACCACAGCATTCCATCTGTGTACTCAACTTGCGGAGTGAATGAGATCTTGTTTTCACCTAGACCTTCACGTCTTTGCAGCACCAGTGAAGAGCTTCATGCACAGGCCACCATACCAGCATTTCAGATAGTATTCTGTTAGCAGATTTCTTTACAGACAGGCTACTGAATCACCCTAACTCAGAACTACAGCTGTGGATAAATATGGGATTCAGGTGAGAAGTGGGGAAGCAATTTCCTTAGTTCACCGGCTGTTCTGATGTCTGAAGAGTAACCGAAATCATGGGCACTGCCTTCTTTGTCACTATTTTTCACGTGTCTTTTGGCAGCTATATACAGCAAGACAGACTCCTTTATGTATGATAAATGCTACAATCACTGCCATCTCCTTAGGGAAGCAAAGAGTGCTGATCACAGCTCAAATGGGTATATAGCTCATACTGAAAATACAACTCCTCTTCTGCAAGGCAGACTGATCTTCTGCAGGCTAAACAGTCACAGATACAGAACACCTGTTTTGATTAACTGAATATGCTGCATCCGTTACTTTAAGTAGGTTTGATTGCTTCTGTTGTCCTTTAAGGCAATAATGTTATCACCTTATTGCTTTTCCTTTTAAGTTCAGCCTGGGAGGGGAAAAATAAGATGCCTGTCTTACGGAGGACCAAATTTAGAGGTAAAAGGTCAGTTCATCATCTACCAGTTTCCCAGCTTTGCAGAGTACTGAAGTAATTAGGGATTTTACCAAGCTGATAGTTAACTCCAAGCATAAGATTATGTGAGTGAGTGCCCAGAAGAACCTGTAAACTTACCTTGGATCATACTCTGACATACTTGCAAAAATTATCACTCTTGACACTGTAGTCAGTAATTTTCTATTCCACATTGTGATCCTAAAGCATTAAAAAGCCAAAGAAATACTTTCTCATCTATAGATAAGTAAAATAAGTTAGTGTATGACAAAAAGGCATGCCATTTCTCTTGCAACTTCTACTTGCACATCTTCATTGTACACTTGTTACCCTGCACTATTTCTTTTCTGCTCTGTCTTCTCTCAACCAGTTTAGGAAGCTTCTAAACAGTTTTATTCTTCAGGGTATATTCTGTTGTGGGGTTTTGTTTGTGAGGTTGTTTTGTTTGCTTTTTAATACAGCCTATGTTTAAACAGTCAGTATGGTCTTACACTGCTGCAGGTAAACACACAGGCAATTAAAATCAACAAACTAAAAAAAATATCTCACTTTCAGAACTGCTGGTAGCATACAGTTAGTCCAAGTGTGACATTCATGGTAGAATAGGTGGTCTTTGCTGTTGTAAAAGCTTTTACTGAACTCTGTTCTTAGCTTTTATATCAGGTGAATAACAGATTATTTAAAATACAAATACTCTAAGTCATATACTTCAAACCTAGGCTCTGAATCCAAACAGTACTATTATCTGCTTAACAAATAACAATTATTCAATGAATAATCAAGGTACTGTGCAAGTTGTGAATATCTGTCATATGTTACTTGATAACATGGTGTCTTCTGACTTAGAGCTGCCGACAGCATAAAATTAAAGGTTTCATATACATTACGCTCCACTTCTGCCAAATGTTGTTCATCTAATATGCTTTATACACCCAAGGAAACTAACAGAAAAACAGGCTATTTCACATAGGAAGTGCTTTCTGAAACCATTTACATAAACCCAGCACACAGTCCAAAGATCAGATGTAGTTCCAGGAAAGAGAAGTACCACTGTGACATCTTTTTTCTCTAATACCAGATTCTCCATTTTATAATTGAATATTGTGAACACTCTGCACTGCTTTATGATAGCACCACGTTCAAGACAAGTACTTCATTACACTGGATATTACCTGGAGAGAAAGTGCCTGTCCCACACAGCCCATAACCAAAAGCGAGTATCTTTTGAGGTTATTTAAAGCCCATGAGATGCACCAGCACTAGAGAATAAAGTCCTCCATCTCTTGAGAAAACAAACTCTGGAAGCCTGTATTTCTTAATCAATTCATTCCATGCACCTTCATCCTTTCCAGAAGGCATGAAGCAGAAGTCCACATGTTCATGTAGTCTATGAAATCTCCCCACCAAGACTAGTATAGTGCTAGTTAACAGTGTTTTGAGATGAGAACATGATGCACCAACTTAATTTAACCCAACAAATATCAGTCTGATACCAACTGATGCCAGTCACCTAGGCACTCTGAGACCTGGCCACTTTTCCAAATGTGGCAAAAAAAACCCCACCAATTAGTCTTTGTTTGCTAGCTCACTCTATTCAGTGCTTTCGTATTCAAGCTTCGGCAGGCTATCAGCTATTTGGACTGTAGTCCCTTCCCTTTCCCTGAAAAAACGGAAATCATCTTAGATTGAAAGTTCTTCAACAGCAGCAAGCCTAGATAATCTTTGGATTAAAACAGTGCATTCAGTTTGGGTCAACATCCCCCATGAAAGGAAAAAGGACCAAGTTCCTTTCCATAGCTCCCAAGCTCAACAAGACAAAGGTGTTAGTAACAAGCATTTGCCAACAAACAAGAATGTAATTAAAAAACAAACACTCTTATAACTGGACATTATGGAGCTCAATATTCAAAAGGTTGTAAGAGTCCCTGAGCTCCTGTTCCTCTAGTTGTTGCAGGAATCCTTTGTGCTTCTAGCTTTAAAAAATACAAGTTTTTCCATGTGGCTACATGAAAAACAAACTATTGACTAACAAAGGAGACAATGTACAAACATTAGCTGTATTGAATTCAAAATTTACTTTCGTAGGTACTCTTCTTTTGAGGTAAGATCTCAAAATATTATACAAGTACAGCCCAATTGTGTTTTTTTTTCTAGACAACTAGAAGAAAGTTAGGTTATTACAGTTTCAATGTTAACAGTTTTAAGTATGATGACAACTCAAAACGTACACATTGCCAAAGGCAATGAGACTTCTCTTTGTTAGTGCTGATCTGTGCAACAGACATATAAAAGTATCCCAATATACCCAAAATGCACCAGATGTACATGAATGAAGAATCTTTAGAATGTCCCACAATCATGTAAAAAACCCATATTCCTACCAAACCCAAAGAATTTAATATCTGCTATGCATTTAAAAAAACTGTGTTACCAGCTTGTGCTAGGATGAAAAACCATCAATAGAATTTTTAACAACCTATATACAGTAGTACATATAAAAATAAGGTTTTCCTAAGCATCTATCACCATTCATGATGTTCTTACTAAAACGTATTTCGATTGCAAATCCTCTGGGATAAGACTTGCCTTTTATCCATACTTTAACAAGCTACAACACAATAAGGTTCCCGCTACTTTGCCTTAAATATTAGTAGAAGTGTTTTTTAACATAGGAGAGGACTCAAAATATTCAGAAAGCACCCTTTGTGCTTGTTCTCTGTGTTCAATTCCCATTTACGGTTCAGAATAAACACTTCAGCTGTCACTCTCTTAACAGCTTTACCTACATAAGACAATCAAGATGGGGCCAAATTTGCCTGCATAATGATTTCACCGTAAGCAAAATATGCCCCCCTCTGCCGAAAGGTGGAAAAGTGAGGACATTCGTATCAGAAAAACAGGATGGAGAGAGGGGAAATAAATATCCCTGCGGAATGGCTGTCAACTCATGCACCAGAAACCTATAGAAGCTTCTTTGTTCCTTGTACCTGAGGAACTAAAGCACACAGAAGCAATGGCCAGGAGGCAGCCAGGGCACAGCTGTTGTCTCCACCATAACCCTTGCTAGGCAGACACATACATACATACCTGTATATGTACCACTCAACAGTGTACAAGCCAACAAAAAATGCCATTGCTACAAGCATGGGGAAAAGAACCAGTATCACCAGAGCCCTTATGAAAATAAGGGAAGAAACAAAGACGTCTCTCCAAAGGGTCAGCCTCTTTGGAGGCTGACACTTCTTCCAATGTGGCACTGAGAGCTAAGGCTCAGAAGCTGTGCCTGTTCCTCAGCCTCCTTTGAATTTCTTTTTGCCCAAAGTTAACAAGTGTCAAAAACTTTTAGTAAACCTCAATGCTACCGAAGTCTTGCATTCCTTTTTCAGTTAGAGCACATAATCTGGCTATATTATAATGTCTCCAAGGAGTACCTGCCCTTTTGAGCTAGTCCTAAAAATAACACCTCTCAGAGTTAAACATATCTATTTAATTACATGACTGCTCCCTCCTCAGAAAGTCCTTCCTAAGACTAGACAGAAAAGGAAAAAAAAAAAAAAAAAGAAAAGGAAAAAAAAAAAGAAGATCATTCAGCTTTCTGGAGGTGGCAGCCGGTAACAGAAGAAAAACAGTAAATATATGCAAGAAAAATCTTTGAGATTGCCTTTTTTTTTTTTGAGAGAGAGACACTTGTACAAGTTAACATGTAAACCTTAAACCCTATCTCACTTTCCAGTTTTACATCTGTCTAGTTTTATCATTCCAGATAAGAATGTAATTATTTACTAGATGCGAGTTGTAAAATCCAGTCACCTATTAGATACAGTGAAAAATTATGGACTGTTTGCTAGCTGAGACACCCCACATGATTCATGTTTACATCTTGGATGTTTGTTAACTTTAATTATTACAGGGAAGAGTTCTTTAGTTTAAGAAGAGCTTTCCTTACATTTGCCCCATTAGATAAATTGACTGGTAGTCCACATGGTGCACTTTTCTGTAAGAAGAGATTTAGTAAACTTGAACAAAAGCATTTAAGGCAAAATACTAAAATAATTGCAGAAGCATCACCAACTGCAATAAAACTTGTATTTTGCTATTTTTATCCATGAACTTTCATTTTCTATTAGTGGAAAAAGCTGGCAGGCACACTTAAATATCAGACATAACACTTTCCACTACAAAGACTTTTGCAACTTTCCTGAGAAGCTCTGACACTTGCCTGGTTTGCAGGCAGCCTTTGAAGTTCCTCAAAATAGCAGAGATGCTCTTTGTCTCATGGCAATCTATTCAGTTCAATGGAAATGTTTTCCAGTGCCTGCTTGCCCTTTTTAATCAAGTATTTGGTGCCTCTCAAAAAGAAAAAAGAAAACAAAGAAACATGAATTCCTTGTACATGATGGCTAGGCTGCTTGCACCTCTGACAGCAGAGGAGCAGCATGCCATGGAGAACTCACAGGCTGCTGAAGCAAAAATGCAGAATGGACAGACAGATAGCAGACTTTACCCATTGCTTCCCCAGACGAAGACAGACCATGAAGGTCCTTCTTCCTTCACCAAATAATAAATTACCAAAGCAATTATCTGAATTAGGAATCACTACTGATGGCTAAAATCCCACTTAGGGATTTAAGGTCAACAAAGAAAGTTTATACCTGCAGATAATAGAATACTTTAAAACAAACAAAACCCCCCAAAACAACACACCACACCAGCTAAAATCTACAATACTAAGAGGTTCTATGTTAGAAACTAATTTGCAAGAAGGTTATTTGGCTTGAAAGTTAAGCTCATGAAAATCAGGAAGCATCATTTTAAAAACAGAATCTGACTTCAGCTTTGTTTGCATTAATCGTCTTTCAACTGTTAAGATCACATTTTTCCTGCAAATCACTGGCTCATTCATTGAACAGGGCAGCTCACGAGACACAGCTGTATCTGTGCAATACTAAATCAGATGTTCCCTAACTTACAGGTCTGACTTCTCAACCAAAATGTTTAGACATACATTTTGTAAATGTATTGTCATTGGTGTGTAATGCTACAGCTGCACGTGGTGCTTCACATGATGCAAGGAAAGATACAGTAATCGCCACCAGAAAAAAACAACCATAAAATCTTATAGTTGAAATACCAAAGCAACACTGAACCCTAGACAAGATAAAATGGAAGTAAAAGAGAGTGAACTATTTTATGCTGAAAATAATACTATTTTTAATAAAGCAAGAAATAACATGCTACTGCATTTTATAATGCTTAGTTAATAAAAGTATTATTAGGAAGCCTCCATTGCTACTCATTCTACTCACCAAAAACAGTCATTTCAACAAGATTACATGGATGTAACAGAGCTCACTCTGACCCCATAACTAAATTAAGAATTAAACTCTAATACATCACTCTTGTCTAGACAAATCCTAAACCCAGCAAATAGGTGGACTTAAATATGACTGAAGTAAACCTTCCACTGTCTGTCACCCAGCCTCTGCCCCGCAATGCACCACCTAAGAATTTGGCAGAGTAAAGCTTTCCTTTCACTTTGGGCAGGAGCCTCTAAAACCGAATACAAAAGGATCAAGCTCTACTCCAGTGATAACAAACCAACTTTTATTATTTTTCTCCTTAAGATGAAATTTCACCAAGTATGCTCACATCCATCTACCCTACCAAAAACTCCTGAAAGCACCAAAAGCGAAAGCTTTGTCAGAAAAGCCCAAACTCATTTTCCAGCACTAATGATTGCAGATTTAGCCCTCATATTATTGAGCCTAACAAGAGCATGGCAAACAAGTTTTAAACTGCACTGCACAAGGCTAGAACCAGCAAGATGAAAAGGAGGAATCAAATCGTGCCTTCCTCTTGCACACCAACTAGCAATGAAGATTAGCAAATAGCACTTAGTTGATGTTTTTGATAGTAACACAAGGCAGAAAGGACTGCAGCTTACTCTCCTATGTCAATATTGGTTCTGCAGTGTTTGTAAGGATAAAGTATTTTGTCCGTTAAGGAATCCCACTATCCAGGAGCTGAACAACACTATGCCGATATAACACATTATTTGTTGCTCTTAAAGAGTATGCAGGCAGTTTTACCCTACATAAACCATTCAGTTAATTGTTGTGCTATTCCCAAGTAATGCAACCAATTGAAATGACTACTGATAGTATATTAAGAGGTAATTTTTAGTAATTTCAGGATCTTGTAGAGCAATGCAGTTTCTCCTAATCTGGACGTAATCACATGTAATAATGCTGAAAACATGCTCTTGATCATGTTGGAGGTTTTGTTGGTTCTGTCCTGCTGTGCTAAAAGTGATCTGTGATGCAATATTACTGCAGTCACAAATTGCAGCGTACAGACCAGAGATGGAGTAGCAAGCTGCCACATAGCTGGGTTTCACAGAGTCACTGTATCATTTTGGGTGAAAAAACCTTTAGGATCATCAAGTTCAACCATTCAAGTTACTCAAGCCGGAGTGATACCCCCATGGTACCTGGGAGAAGGGGAGTACCACAAACTGTATGCATCTTCCACAGGGCACCTTCAGAACTGTGATCACACACACACCTAAGTAACCTTTGGGAACTGACACAGTAGCAGGGGAAACAGCTACACTGTGCATTATGTTCAGCATTTATGCTGTCAGTCACACGCTGAAAATAATTCAGCTGAGTAGCAGGCTTGCACTAGTACTTGCACTGCAAGCACACATAGCTCACATCTTAATTTTCTTACTGACCTTTTCACAGACAGGTTGGAGTTAAGATCTTAATCTCACCTACTACTCCAGATATGAAGCTGGAATAACTGATGCAGATTCTTGCTGCACGTCTCCTTTGCCCACTGTCGTCTTTAGCATAGCTGCTATCTGCTAAACACATCTAACTTTTTGCACAACTTCTATCTCTTCCCACCCTCCAGACAAAAAAGCTCACTTTGCACTGAAAAGGGACAAGTAAATTTTGCAATTCAATGGGTAGCATCAGGACAGAGCTGCAAAAACTCTACTCATTTCTGTATGTTTCTGAACAAAGTATGTGCATGCATTGCTCCAGGAATGTGGGCTCTTCACTCATGCAGTTACTTCACTGTCAGCATACTGCTCACAGTGTTTAGGAACTGTAACATGTTTCAAGCAATACACGCTTGCTTCTTATTCCATATCCTTGGTAAATGAAGAGTGGTCCTTTCCTTCCCTGCACAGAATTTACTACCTCACAGCATAAATACTGTGCACAAGACCAAGTAACAGCTTTTCCCACACAAGGTAACTGCTGCATAACGTTAAACGAAGTATCTTGTTACAAAGCACTTTAACACTACTTTTATATGGACTAATTTATAACCCTCCCCCTAACACGAACATGCTATTAATAACCTTTTCCTAAGTGTCCTGCAGAAACTTGCAGGATTTTTGCAGGAACCACCAGAAAACCACCGAGTATCAATATTGTCTCACTCGATCCGTGCTTGGATCATAAGTGTTTTACAGCACATAAAAAACCATAGAGGTTTCTTACCCTTCTTTCTTTCTACAAATTCCAGTAGTAAGTCTTGCAAATTACCCTAGGATTCCTGAAAGGCACATCACAAAATCGCAATTCCTCACCCTGTGCCTATAACATGGCAGGTGCCCCGTGTTCAGAGCTAATGAGCCTTGCCTGCTGGGCGCATTCACAGCTGTAAAGACCCCTGCATAATTACTCATTTCACTCCTTTTATATATTTAGTATTTTGCTGCTGTTTCATTGGTGTCAGGTGCATGCTCTATTTAATATGAAGCTTGTAGGCCGTTGAGTTCTCAAACACTCATGCAAAAAAATCTGCTAGTGATGCATTTAGCAGATCCTTTTCCTAACTTCAGCATAATAACAAACTTTGAAACCACACATGTTCACGTACTGATTTCCTCCAAGTTGCTGTAACATGCTATCCTACCACAGCACAGCAATACTCACAGTTCACAAATTTCACCTTTATAGATGTAACCAAATAGCCTATTAAATATACTACATTTATGTTAAAATCAGCCTATATGGATTTAAACTTTAAAAATAATCTACTGTTAATTTTCTTGCTATATTAAGCAATGGTGCTACTCTAGTAGTTCCCCAGAAGAGCTGCAGCACCTTGTACATCCATTGCACTCTCAGTGGAGAAACTGTTCAAGGGGCCGTATGGCAGAGGTGTTAGACGTTAGGACGGTTTTCGCGCAAGGCGAGAATTAAAGCGCCTCGTAGCCGAGGCTTTAGCGAAGACATTTGTATTCGGGAGTCGCACGCCAGAAGTTGGCAACCCGCGCCCGCCCTGAGGCTCTGGACCCGCCGGGGTCTGGCTGTGGGGACTCGGCCCAGAAGCGGTGGCGGGAGCGCCTCGAGGAGGGAGGAGCGCGCGGCCCCCAGCCCCCCGCCTCACCTGACCCTGCAGGCCCCCTCCCCTGAGGGAGGAACGCCGCACCAGCGCATCTGGGTGGCCGCGACCCCGCACCACAGGCAGGCACGGCTTTAGACCTCCCGCTCCCGGGCCGCCCGCAGCCTGACTGATCCCGCGGGAGAGGGGTCCGGCCCCGCCACCCCCCGCCGCAGGCCGGCCCGCGGCTGGACGCCCCAAGACCGCCCCCGCCCCGCCGCCGGGAAGTTGGCGTGAGGCAGTGCCCACCGCCAAAGTTTCTCCGCGGCCGAAGAGCTCGTCGCGCTCCGCCCGCCAGCGCGGCGCTGCCAGAACGGCGCGGGGACCCCGCCGGGCCACCCAGCCCACCCCGCCGGGGGCGGCCCGCCGCGGCAGCAGAGCGTACGGCGGCACCGAGAGCCAGAGGGGATTCCCAAGCGCCGCGCAGGGCCGCACCGGGACACGGCACATACCTGCTGCCTGCTGCCAGCTCCGCCGGCACCCGCGTAGCCCCACTCCACCAACCGTCCGGCGCGCGCCTCGCGCGGGGCCGCCAGAGGCGGGGGGAGGGGGAATGCCTGCGCGCGAGCCCGCGCGCGCCCTCCCTCCTCGCGGGTCGCCTAGGAAACAACGGGCCGTCGCTCAGGTCGGTGCGCGGCAGCAAAGGGAGGGGGGAGGCGGTTTAAAGGGGGCGCGCGCGCGTGCTCGCCCTGTGTCACGTGGGCACCGCCCACCCAATCGCGGCAGCGGACGGCGAGCGCTGTAGTACGACGGGTTGGGGAAGGTGAGGCGCGAGAGGAGGGCGGGGCGGACCCCCCGCCCCCAGCAGGTCTCCTCGCGGCAGGAGCCGCCACTGCGCTACCGCCGCCCCCCGGGACAGGGCGGGCAGGTGGGAGCCGCAGGGTGGGGGGACCGCGGGCTGAGGTGGGAGGGAACTCGGTGAGAGGGGCAGCTTCATCCCGGGGTGGGGGGCGGGGGCTGGTGGCGGCCGCCTGGTGCGGTGCGCCGAGGCTTTGGCCACAACAATATTCTTAAAATTGCGCCTGTGGGTTTTGTGCCTTGTTTTGTTCTGTAGCCCCCAGGATTACGTAACTGCGCGCGGAGAGAGCAGCTGCACGATTACAGAGTGCAGATTAGAGATTACGTTGATTCAGCAGATTGTCCTGTGCATGTCTGAGAAAGATTACACTAGCAGAGTTAAGAATATCCATTTGCTGTGGTAAGCTATGGTTTAAGCAAAACAAATTAACTCAATGCAAAATTAAATGCATCAAAAAGGAAGTAAAAAATTCCCCCAAGGTTAAGAACATGCCTTAAATAGATCAGAAATAAGAAAGAAGATTGCAATACGAGTTTTAACAGTTCTCTCCCATGTGCTGAGTTGCAGTGGAAGAGCTGCCATTAGGCAGCCATTAGTTACTACTGACTGGACATTCAGCTTAAAAAAAAAAATCGAAATTACTATTACAAAGACTAGCTACATTAGCTTCTCAATGAGTAATAAGTAAAGATAAGGAGCTGAACTCAGTAGCCCAAATTTAAGTTCTGGACATCTATTTTATTAAATGTTCTCATATGCCAGTTTGTGATACGGACTTCTTGAGTTCTGATGAGAGATTACTGATGAATGCTGTCTACCACTGAAATAGGAATAAAAATCATGCAGCAAGAACCTTTAAATTGTAGTACATTTCAGATGACTTCTAAGAGAGTTTAGGGATGATACTTGGGACCAAGAGTGCCATAAAAGTCAGGACACAAAATGAAAGTAGTACTGAGGGGGCTGTCTTTCAAGTTCAGCAGTTATTCTTTTAGTGCAGCTGGGTTTTAAAGTGTATTAATTCTCCCCCTGCATAAGCACACCCAAACATGAGACTGCAGTCAATCTCAAAATTACAAATACATAGTATGAATATAGTAGTGACATTTGACAAAATCCTCAACTGAAGTGTTGCTTTGTCAACTTTTGTATAAATATCTCTTACAGTCAAACTGGGGTTTCAGATGGGAATTTGAAGTTGCACATACTCCTTAAATTCTAGGAATGAGAAGTTCCCCATTAAATTCAATATAATGTCTCAAATTATGATTTTGACATCAAGACAACAGTTTTCCAGTTGGTTTAGTGTATAATTAATTGTAGACGTACTTCAGTGGGTAATACCAACATATCAACCCAAATGCTTGCTGTAGGCATTTCTAAGACAAGAGGACTCAGTCATTTGAGAAAACTATACATTTGGGAAGAACTCTGAACAACTGTATTCAAAAAATGTACCTGTCAATCACAAGCATGTTCAGACTTGTGAGCTACTTGGCATCTGCTTTGGCATCTGACTTTCATCAGAGTTCCTTCAAGTTGTGGCTGTCCCATCTTAAAAGAAACTTTCAGTGTGTAAATTTGAGTTACACACTGTCCTTACAAAAATTTCTTGTAATACCTCATCTTGAATTCTTCCTTACTAAGATCTCCATTTTTTTTCAGGCAGTTTGATGGATTTTTTTTTTTTCTGAGGTTTATGATTGCTTCATATGGTAAGGGTGCTAAGAAGTTACCACCTAGAAAAGAAAATAGACTGCTTTTAGTAAGACTTCAGGACAGTTCCTGGCTCCCAGAGAAAATGAGGCCTAGACTACTAACTGCTTGATAAATATCAAGGACACATCTCAGAAGGAAATTTTTGTTTAATTAGCCTGCTAAGCAGATAGTGCAATTAAAAAAAAAGAAATCCCTTCATTGTTTTTTAC
The DNA here is from genome assembly GCF_014839835.1 of Dryobates pubescens. Taxonomy (NCBI): domain Eukaryota; kingdom Metazoa; phylum Chordata; class Aves; order Piciformes; family Picidae; genus Dryobates; species Dryobates pubescens. The sequence continues at coordinate 19,857,366 of NC_071628.1, read as the reverse complement.
ACCACAAATATTTGAGCTCAGTATTGGGGCTCCTGGATTTTAAAAAAGAGTACATAATGCAATGAAATCCCATTCTTGAAGACAGCTTTAAGGTGCAACTTAATCTAAATGAACAAACAATGTATATTTGGAATAGCCATGTGACCGAAATGTTCTTCTTTAATTTGGGGGAGAGTTTATATAGAGATTAATTTTAAGAATGTTTGAATAGCAAATAACTATAAAACAAAACCCAAATCATTATCCGGGGCTTTCTTTTTTATCTGCCTGTACTCATTAAGACTTCCAGTTACCATCTTTTGGGGATAACTGCATCTCATGGATGCTTAGTATAGTTAGCCATTAAAAGTGCACAAAAATAAGTAGCAGTAAGGATTCTGTTTTAAGTGTATGGGGAGTAAAGCACATAGGTTCATTTAAAGACAGATCTAATGAGTTCAAATTACTTGTTCCAGCCATTATGGCCAGACACCAGCACATATGTTTGCTAAAGAGCTGAACCCATTGTAGTTTTGTGTCCAAGTGACAAATTTGTCCATAAATCAAATACCAGTTCCCTCAAAAAGAAAACCCCAAACACAAAAGGAAAGAAAAAAGAAGTATTATTTCCCCTAAAGTCTCAGTGCTAAGAAGCATGAAGGCATATGAATTTTCCTGTTTGGCTCACTTTCATCTGTGGTTTCTCCAATACAGATGACTAGTCTCCAGAATGTCCATATTTGCATCATTCGGTGTGACACACATGTAACAGGGTTCATGTTTCACTGATGCACAAATGATCTCTTGTGCACAGATAGAAGCGAGTTAGAATTGAGCTTAGCAACAATTTCTACTTTGGCATGTTATTTTCTTTACGATATTATCAGCTTATTTTTCTAATGAGATAGAGTCCAATTTATTGGTTTTAGGACAGTGATACATACTAGAACTTCTGCTCAGAGTGCAACAAACATCCCAGAGAAAAACATATTCTTGATTATCTAATGATTTTTTTTTCAGGGTTTGGGGGGGGGGGGATTTAAAAAAGCCTCAAGGCTCAGCAACATCTCTTTTGAAAGTTACCTTTAGAGCTGAACTCTGGTACTTACCATCCGAACTGAAATAGAATTATGCATACATACACATATCCTCCTGGATTGTTTAGAAAGTATTTTCACCCCCTTCCTTTGCCACCCCTTGATTGCTTGAATATTCAGGCAAGGAAATTTGAAAGCAAACCATTAGTCGTCCCATAGCCTTCTTCACACTGTCTTGTTCCCTGCAGTCTGTGTGTAAACAGCTTGTAGTACAAGTAATAATTAGTCCTGGTCCAAACAGCTGATGAGGTGTCTAGCACATCCATTTAACACTGATACAATATAAAACTGTCAGCTTCCTCTAAGGAACTTTGATTGTATTTAAGCATCTCCTGAACTGTTCAGTTTATACCAGTAGCAGCACCAGAGAGACACTGAGATGCATACTGACAGTGAGATGAAGGAAAGGAGATGCGAGATCTCCTTTTTGCAGCAGCAAAGTCAAGTTATTTTGTCTGTTCAAGGACTCGTATCCTAATTAAATCTGGTAGAGGAGCTAGGCTGATATTTAGGTTATATATCCTATTTATATGTTCTGTTGTGAGAGCTATTTGATATTACTCAGTTTTGTGGAACATTCTGAGAAACGGGAAAGTGAAATAAAAAGGACTGCTTGCTCCAATAAACCAGAAATTTAAATCATATTACTGACTACTGCATATACTACTTTATATATATACTTTTTATATATATATACTACATTATGTGAATATCTTGAATTCAGCAATAAATTCCAGTACTGGTAACCCAAGAAACACGTGCAGATGATTCTGTGGGCTTAATGGGGTGTTGTTACCCTAATCTGTACTTGACCTCTGTATGCATGTTTGTCTTATAACCTCACCCACATTGCACTCTGTCAATTGGAAGCCTTTTTAATGGCACATACAGAATTCAGATCTCCACTGCTAAAATTAACTACCTCCAAGATTATTTCTTTTTAAACCGAGATTTTTAGTTCTGAAGTGAGTCAGGTTAGTTTGTTTCTTTGTGCCACAGGCTACATTAATTGTGCTTGGTTTTGTACACAAAGTAAGCAAGGTTGCCTATCTGTGGAACAGCCCAAGGGGACAGCCTTTGGGTGGGGACCCTGCTGTTGCAGCCCAGTATCACAGAGAACTGCCATCTCAGATTTTCTAGTATGGACAGGACACTTAAAGAGCTAGAGAAGACATTTGAGATCCCATGAAAATCAGAGTTCTCTGCTTATGCAGTAAGTACAGATGCATTATACCTTTTGAAATGGGCCTCTACAGAAAGCTGTGTTTCTATTACGAGCAGCTGAAGTACAGGCAATTACTTCTGGTAAAGTTCACAATTTATTTTATTTGATCGTTTCATGGGAAAAAATATTTATTCCAGTATAGGACAGCTTGCTTAAATATTTACTTTGTGTACACATTCAAGTATAGGAAAAAGAGAGCAAACATTAAAAAATAAGATTATGCTAAGCTTGTTCAATAACCTGTTTAGCACAGGAAACGGTGACAACTCCTTACAAGAAAACAGAACAGCAAAGTTAGATGCTTACACAGTTGGCGTGTCTATAGAGTAAGTTTCTTTTCAGCACTGTCAAGTGAAGATTGGTTTCTGTCCAAGCACAGAGTTTCTATTTTAAAAATAATTGTAAATGTCTTAACCTTGCTGAGATCAACTAAATTCATGCCCTATATTACTAACTTCACCTGGCATCCAGACATGAGAAACACTTGAGTGAAACACATTCTTTCAGAGAAATTACAAATTGGGAAATTTGTTTGTGAAATGCAAGAATTCTACTACCAAGACCTTTACCTGACTGAACACTTCACAGTCTTGAGGACTGGCTCAGTTGTGCACACTATGTTTTCAGGTACAAATGTCAATTTCATTAGCTAGCCAGAAACCCTTATTTAGATTGCCTAAAAACATCAGGTATTACAATTCTGAATAAGCATGGCAGTTTGAAAAAATACTCCTTGTTTAAACATCCTTTAGCATGAATTTGGATTTGTTGTGTAGTACTGTCATTAAGTACTGTCATTAAGACTTCACAGAACAGTAGACTTGAATATTTTCCATTAACTGTGAATGAATGGAATTTACATGTAATATAATAGTATGTTACTGTAAAAGCACAACCCATGTCTAAGCAGCAGCACTGAAAGATACGTTTCAGTAGCCATTTCTTCACAGGGAAAAAAGTCACCAGGATTAAAAATTACATGATAAATCTACATGTTTGTCTTTAGGTGCTGTTTTAGAAGAATAGCCTCTGACCAAGAGTAAAAATTGTTGTCGGAATAATATGCGAACAGGTAATTTCTTCCAAGTCATTACTTGGATGTGAATACATATACAATTAGAATTGATTAAAATTGCATTGATTTTGATAGCTGCTCTTTGGATGGTCACAAATGCTCTATAGGACTGCCATCACTTGCTAGTCAGCTAACTAGAGTTCACCAGTCAGTGGTAAAAATTGTCTTAGGAGAGGTTTGCTTTGATCAGTCCTAGTATTTCATAGCTCATGATTGATTAGCATAAAGTCCAAAGTTGCTTATAAGTGAGAAAGCATGCAAGCATCAGCCCTTTTGTCTTCTGTCAACAGTTCCTACTCCTCCCCCTTCCCTTTTTTGTTTAAGCAGACTTTTAGGATTAGACAGTCTGTAGTATTTTAGCCTCTGGACTAGACAAAACAGCCGAGTCAACATATGGTTCTTCAGGGGTTAATGTGGCCTTTATTTATTTATCTTGTTAATAGATAGGCCAGCCAGGTTACTAGGGTTTAAATACAAAGAGACAAGAGAGTTCAGGGATAGGTTTCCATGCATATCCTCAGAACGAATAACTGAATCAGTGTGTTTAGAGGCTGCTAATATCTCTGCACTGACAGACACTAGACCTTGCAGTCTAGTATTAGAACAATCTTGTTTCATTCCTCTTTACTTCTCCCTCCAAAATTTGACTTCTTTTAGAAGTAATTTTTGTGTTCTACTTCTCTTTATTTAATCTCTCACGTAGAGAGATATATCAAAATATATATATTATGTAGAATATATGTTGATAGAGTTTCTACAATTGTATTAATTGAAAAGCTAAATCTTAGGGTTTTTTTTTAATTGCCGATCATCACTTGACTTGTTAAACATTTCTATCCTGATTATGGTAGTCTGAATGTAATATACATTTGACTTTCAAAGCATACAATTTGCATTTTTAGATTAAAATAATGTATTGACTTACCTCATGAAAAATCATAACACATTCACCAATGCTAATGTAATTGGTTTTTGGCTTGTATCAAACCCCTTCTGATTCTACAGTGTAGCCTTTTGCATCATTGACTATAAAATTAAGGGGATCAACTCTTGCTTTCTTACTTTTCTTCCTATAAATACAGGGCTGTAGCTTTCAAATTTCATCCAAACTACTGCATTTCAATAAAGTGGGTATGGAGTAAAACAATGCATATGTTTGTATAATAGCAAAACCCACTAGTACTGGTAATTAGTAGTGTGTGTGTGTGTGTGTGTGAAAGAATCCTGAATTTACTTTTCTTCTCTTTCATAATTCTGTCATCTATTTTATCCTGTATTACTCTGGTAGCAAAGTGTTAATACACAAAATGGAACATAGGGAATCACAGTTGGATGGAATTTGGGCCACCTGATCTACATGGACATAGAGGTTTCTTCACATATCTCATTACTGGTAAAATTAAAGTTACAATTTTCCCCTTAGCACTGGAAAGAAGTCTAGCTCTATCTAGAAAGAAATAGCCTATAGAGAAATTGTCTGTAATTACAATCAAAAGGTTTTGAATGCTTCCTAGGCACTTTTTGTTCTCTCTTTCCACCTCTCTCACTTTCCTCTAATAGGCCTAAGACAGAGTGCCTGAGGTATTTTGCCAGAACAGAACTGTCTAGGTGGGCTGGAGAGATGGTCTTTAACACACAGATCGTACCATAACAGTAAGAGAATCATTCTGCTAAATGTTGTGAGACCTGAGGCATTTAGTTTTCTTCAGTATTCTACCAGTATGCCAGTGTGAGACAGGCCTATTTCTGCATAAAGATGAAAAAAAGAAATAGAACCATAAGGCAGTATTTTAAGCAGAAATTCTCTGAAGGCTTTCCATGAGCTGTCTAAAGAGATTTTTCTACGGGGCCTACCTTCTATCGTCTTGCTTTTTCATTTGGTAGAATTTAAACATCACTTAACTCCCTCAGGTGCTTAATAGAGTTGAGAGCAGGTCAAAGTTCAGAGTTTGCCTTTTTCTCTCTTGATTCTTAAAATTACATAGAAATCCTGACAGTCTGTTCATGTGTTCAATACCCTTTCTTCATTTATGGAAGGATGTTTGTAGCCTTCAGCTTAAATACAGTACCAAAGAAGTGCCACTGTTATGTTTGAATAGATTAAAATAAAAGAATTTATAGTTCTTATTTTAAAACCTGCCTGCATTTTCCCCCTGTTAACATCTTATTCCTATTGCAATTAGGAATTACCCATGCAAAATAATTTGTAAAGCCTTTTAATAGTGAACTTGCAGCAAATTAATTGCCAGTAGACAAGCACAGAAAACTTCAAAGTCGAAACATGTTTCCATGCACTTCTCACAAGGTGGGGCAGAACACATGTTGCTGTTATGCCTCATCCTGGGCCAAAGCAACAAGGTCAAACGTGAACAAGTTTTCCAGCCTTACCTTTTCCCTCTTCCAGCTCTCAAATTTAACTGCACACATGCAAAAAGATCCAGTTACCACTTGGATGATGCTAGCACTTTGATAACATGAACAGGAAAGTGAATTCCCATTGAAGACTAGACTCACATTGCTATGTTTATATGCCATCACAGAAATGGAAGAGTGCATGGAAAGAAGAGAGGAATTAGTAGACAGTGGTCTAGAGGATAGCACGATGGTTTTGTTGCACAGAGTTAGAAATGGCTAAGCTTTTCTGCTACTCTTAGAAAAGTCAGGTTTATTTTAGATGCAAAGATGTAGAAGCTCCCTTATGGTCACACTTCCCCTCTATTTTTTCTGCAGGAACAAAGGGGAACCCTTTTTCTTGAAGGGTAAATAAAAAAAATTAAAATCTAGCTTCCTTTTAAAGAAACTTTGTAGAGAACATGTCTTCTGTACATAAATAGTGAGACAGCAGAATTCTTATTTTCAGAACTTCTGGGAGAAATAATAGCAAAGACAACACCTAAAGTGTGAGGTAATGCATGATCCTCACACTTGTGATATCAGAAGACTGCTCTGTTTTTCTCTTGATTGAGATATGGTTGTTTCATAAGATGGAAGAAATATTTCAAAATACATATATATATATGCACAATGAGTCAGTGATACATTAAATGTATCATACATATATGCAATCCACCTTCCAAGTTTAGACTGCTTTCAAAGAGTGAAATGGTGGAGTTATATATTGTTTTAAGCATCAATTACAAATGCTGCTACGAGTGCCAACATTAGTACTCTGTATTTGGGGGCTTAGAATGCCTAGTTCTGTCTAGCACACCAACAAGTCATATGACTACTGCATTATGAAAAAGCTTTTTTGAGATCCCTAGAAATTACAGTGTAACAGGCAGTCGTCTAAGTAAGTAACATTTCACAGGCCAGCTCCTCCATTGATTGTTAAAAAATGGGGTGGACAACCTGATGGTGTCCAGCTCTGATATGATTTAGTTCTTAGTGCAGCCTGAAGCAGTCTCAGAATGTCCTGGTCCACACCTGAGACTATTCTGGGTTTATCTGTACTGACTCCCGTTTCTCTCTCAAATGCTAGCTTAGCTAAAGATAGTTTGTGCCCCTGGAACAGGGCAAACTCATATAGGGCATCATGTGAATCACCGTACTCAGTATGATTTGTGGTTATAAAAGGCAAATGAAGTTAAGAATTCAAAAGTTCATATCGCTGCAAGAGAAATTTTGCATTTATTAATGTAATTTAGGTGCTTCACATCTGATATGGTGATAAATTTGTTATCTTTTTGCATATCATTACATGAAACAATTCTGCAAGAGAGTGCTGTATGTTGTTGGCCTGTACCACAAGTCTATTTGTTCATAATGTGGTTTTATTTGTGGGTGGGTGGTTTGTTTTGCTGGGTTTTGTTGTTTTTTAAAGGAAGCCATCCCCACTCCCCAGAATGATAATGAAGACTCCTCCTTTTATTGATAACAATACAGATGTCTCTGTGTTTATTTTGGTCTTATTTTTAAGATCATGAAGAACTCTGTGGCACCAGTTATGGATCTTTTTGTCTAAATGGAGGGATTTGTTATATGATTCCTACTGTATCCAGTCCATTCTGCAGGTCAGTGAAACTAAAGTTTGTGTGTTGCAAGTATTGGAGAATAACTGTCTACAGACTATTTCTTCACTTTGTGTCTTTAAGAAATTCCTGTTAAAACATTAAATAAAGGAAAATAACCATTACCTGTGGCTGTTCAAATTCAGTAATTCATGCTCAGATTACTTGTCTGGCTTGCAGAGACTGGACAAGGAGAGAAAAATACGCATGCATATTTGGTGTATACTTGTCTGACAGGTACAACAGTACTCGGTTATGTTTGCATTCAGGATGATATCTATATTCAGAGCCATATTTCCTCCCCTTGTTGGAGTAACGAAAGGAACAAAATACCCTTTGCCTCATGGCCTATACTGCTGGAAAGGGATTCAGAAAGGCAAATACATTCCCAGTTTTTCTTCCAGATGAATTGTATTGCAAAACTTTTTGTAACATAAAATAGCCTGACCTGAACAAAAAGGAAGATAATCTTTTAAGAGGGAGAAAAGGATGTAATTCAAGACTTACTATGTTCTTGCAATCTTGCTGAAATACTCAAAGGGCAGCTTTATAGTGACAGCCATTCTTCTTTTGGAAATCCATGTAGCACACTGGAAAAGAAGCATCTCCTGGTTTTGCACATGACTACATTTGCTACAAGAATACTGTCCCATGCTGTCACTTTCTCATTTCCCAAGACATAAGAAGATGCTAAGTTAAATTCTAACTTTTCATGGTCCTGCATTTACTAATTCTGAGTTATCATTCATCAAGAGAAATTACAGTTAATTTAACAGGTTTGCTTAACACAATAGGCATTCAGACAGGTATTACATACACTTTAAGGATATTACCTTTTGTTCTCTGGCAACTCCTGTTTCTTCTTTGATCTTATATTGTAACTAATGATAACTGGATAAAACTGTTGAAGAAGGAAACAAAATCTTTTCTAAGATGTGTAATTAAAGTATCTCTTTTGTTTGAGACAGTTCAGTTAAAATATTTAAACTCAAGCACATAAACTTGTGTAGTAGATGAGAAGAGGCAATTTTGTGGTAAGTGCTCACTGAAAAAGTATATACAGCATATCAATGTCATTAAACATAATGTCCCATGTCATACAAGGAATCAGATCAAGAACTGAGGATAAAGATTGGAAGTGCTGGATGATGATGACTGCTGAACCTTGCAAGCTTATGCAATGCAAAATGAATATACAGAAAAAGTAAAACATGTTGAAATACACTTTTGTTTTAACCTCCAGAAGAGATCCCATATTGTTAATATTAAAACTTAAATAAAAAAAATGTGTAGACTAAAAAGCATCAGTTACACAATTTCAAAACAATTCCTCAACTATTGTTAGACTGTGAAATGAGGAAGGTGTATTTGATGCAATAACGAAGTATGACGCAACAAATAGACCTTTCTTCAGAAGCACAAGCTAGTTGGTGTAAATAATTTCCACTTTAAAAGTGCAAATAATTATTCAGGTACTAGAGGATTTTATAATCTGCTGAAGCAGAAAAGTAACACCTTAAGAGCATTTCTATTATACTTAGGCAATCTTATTGCATTTAACTTAGCAATTATTTTTCTTCTGTATCTAGTGGGTTGATTATGAAGTTATATGGGTTTAAATAGCAGCATTCTATTTAAGCCTGTCCTCATTCTAAGCATGTTCCTTAATCAGTCAGAGAAGGCTAATTATAGATGAGAAAGGTTTTGTTTACACACAGATATCTTAGTAATCAGCAGTGATGTGAATAGAAACAACAGGAAAAAAAATGCATCACTGTTCAGCAGAATTCAGAAAAATATTCAGTGCTTTGGAACTTCAAGACTGGCATCATCACACAGTTGTGCAGAGCTGCTTTGATGCAGGTTTCTGCCAAATCCCACCTAAAGCTTCCAAGTGTTCTCAAATGATCACCTCCCACCCACAGAAAAAGTAAATCAGTTTTAGCATCAGACTGACCTATCGTTAGCACAGCATTGATTAAAAGGTGGAAATGGAGTAAGAATAGACTAACTATAAGAACACCTTCAAACACATTTGCTTTCACATGCTGCTTGTTTACACAAATGTGTTGTGCTAAACATAGTCCAGATTACCTGATGCAAGATCACTGTAATTCATTTCACAGTGTAGCAAGGAAAATTGCATCATTCCTTAGAAATACGTACTTTGTAGCATGCTAACAAATTAAGAGACACTGTTTTTTTTGAAATGTCAGTTATTTTTACCTTTAAAAAATGGAGATATATATATATATATGTACATACAAAGTAGATATTTAAAATAAACAAAACTTCAGTTGACCTCCCTCTCCTGTGCAACATTAGCAGATTTTAAATACAGCTGATGTGTGTTAAAACATGAAGTTGCTCAGCTGCCACATTCCCTTGTTCCTTTTCTAACAATGAGTTAATGGTCTCAGCAGTGAAAGGTGCACCTGCCACCATAAAAAAGATGAGATTCAAATGCAGCAATGCTCAAATGTAATTAATAAACATGCAGCAGAATGGAGAAGGATGGAAAAGCAGCTGCCTCAGGTATATCATAAAACATGAGGATGAAAGCTGTTTGCCTCAACACCTGGTGTGCAGTTGTCCCATAATCATTAATTAATACAGTACAGAATTAAGTGAAGATTTTGTTGTCTGAGAGGAATCTTTGGTACTTCCATTTTGTCTTACAAATGGCAGATTTCTAAGAGCTTGCTTTCTGTATTTCAGATGAAATACAGATGGTGTAAGACCACACATACAGCTCTCCTCTGCTTCTGAGGGCAGCACACAGAAATTAAGAGTGCACACTCACCTCTGGAGGAAGGGATCATTTTCTATGCAGGGCAGTGCATTCAGACTAAGTACTGCAAGGGAGACAGACTCAGAAATCTCCCTGAAATTCCTGTGTATGGATAAAGGATATGTCTACTTTCCCCTTGCTTTGCTTCTATTCTAATACAACCTAATAAATCCTGTGCAAATTCCTTCCATTGCCTTATGTATACCCCATCCTTTTCTGGCTCTTGCTCTGAAATAGGTCCTTCATTCTCTTTTTCAAATGTCCCCACGAGTGACATACTTGCTGTGCCATAAGCCTTCAGAGATACACACTGTAAGATGCCAGTGAAGGGCTTCCCACTCATCTGGGTCTCTCTTCTTTCTCTGTGTCCAAAACTGTCCCAGGATCTTCTGAAAACAAAGCATCCACCTGGTATTTTTCAGTTCTGCTTTTAGCTTGAAAGGTAGGAACAAAAGTTAGAATACACACCAAAAATATAGCCAAAGAGTCAATAGTTAACATTTATTTTTAATGGGACCTAAAATAGAAAATGCAGCATTATCATGTTGCTGGTATGCATAGTTCTGATTAATATCCTGCGTTCAAAGATTCTGTGGATTTCTTTACATATATTACGTTAGTGTTTTCTCTCCAGCACAGCTCCTCTAGTACTTTTGCATACAGCAGATACGGCTGGCTCATTTCATCTGACAAGAGTTGTGGGTGTGTGTGCATGCCTGTTGCAGGCATCTAGGAAAGCAGAAACCTGGATGCTATCTAAAAATGGGGGGTTCTAGTCTCATGGCTTTTCCTCAAACATTTGAAGGCTGTTGTCTTTCAACTCTGAATGAATTAGAAATTCTAATTTCTAAGAGGAGGAAAGACAGCTTTGGAGTGCTTCATAGTAGGACCATGTAAAGAGAACAGAATACGTGTGCTGCAATAGGAGGCTAACAGCAACACCTGGCCTACTGACCGCAAGACTTGGTTAGTGTAACTCCCTCTCACTCCAGCCTAGAAACAGGCTTTTCTCCCTTCTGCACTCAGGCGTTCAAGTGTGGAAGTACAGTTGTCTGCCATATTAACAACTGCAAGTATATGTGCTCTACTTGCAGGTATCCAACACAAGATAAATCATGAGTTGCCAGTGATTTTTAAGGCTGTGTATAGTAGGACCTCTAAGATACACTATAGAGATACCAGTCAGGCTTATGTTCATAGCCTACATGTTTGTTAGAGACCACTTTCATGGCTTGCTTGTAGTCAAGTGTATGCAACTCTTAGGTGATTGGAGCTCTGCTAATGAAACAGGATAGGCAGATCATCTGAGTGACTTCCACTTCTTGAAGTCTGCTCAGTTTCCTTCCTAGGAGTTTTAGGAAAGTACTTACAATACTCCTGGATATCTTAAAGCATCAGTTGCTTCTATCTCTTTGCAGGACTATCTAACGTAGTCCTTCACCTGTTTGTACCTCAGCACTGATGACTTCATAAAAGCTTATGCAAGCCAAAATTTAAACACCTGGATTTTCAGAAATGCCTGAACTGTAGCAGAGCTCATTGATAGCTAATGTGAACCTATAATCACATTTATTGAAATGTAACCAAGAAACACCTCCTCTCAGTTTGCCTGTTCCTATTAAAACCTTAATAATTTTTAGCTTATATGGCAGTATTTTCTACATACCATGGAATCACTTTCCGCTAGCGTGTCAACAAGTCAGTCTAGAGAAAGTAGATGGATGGCTTTGTAATCCCTAATGCATTGCAGGCAGTTAAACAGATATTACTTGACATGTCATGGAAAACAAGTTTCTAAAACTTGGGTTTGTTACATCCAGGAACAATTAATAGGTTCAGCATCAGGTTTTGTATGTGCTTTTTTAGAGTAGGTCTTTTTCCTTTTGCTGTAACCTTGTATTCATATTGGCTGTAATGTTCCCCTTGCAATCTTAATGCCTTCTAACTCCTTTCCCTCTTGAAGACTTGTGACTATCTTAAGCGTCTGGTTCTATTTTCTATTTAGTAGGAAGTGGCTGCAATCTCAGTGACATTTTTCATACACTGTCATCACATCTCAGTCTTTTCCCCATGATCTTTCACAGAACATGAGTGTGGCTCCCATGCACTGTTCAAGCCAACTCACTCAGGTGTATGGCAACGGTTCTCTAACCCTGGCCTTTTACCTTCATCCTGTATGCAATTCTCATCAGACAGGCATGTCTTTTCATCCTTCTGCTTCATTTTTCTCTTTAGGCTACTGACTTACTCTTTTTAGGCTCATTCTCTAGAACTTTTCTATGAGCCTTAATTTGATGCCAAAACCTATTTGTTTTTTCTTCCTGTATCACTTTAGCCATGCATTATTCTCTGGTTTTCATTGGTATTCAAGAATACTTCTATGAATTTTATATTCCATTTTCTATCCCTGTTACTCTATTCAGGTCTCCAAAGCACTTCTCTCTCACTCGCTAGAGAACAATGCTCCACTCAAACTATACTTCTATTCTTAAAGTATTCTACAGTATTTCAGAAATAGGCCCCTGAAATGCCTCTGTACCTACAGTAAATATCTGGAACATTATCTCAAGCAATCAGAGCAATCTGCCTACCCTTGCTTCTCGCAGCAGTCAATAGAAACTTCAAGAAGTTTCATATTGTCCTTAGCAAATGGTGGCTGTTTCATCAATTGCACAGCTGATTTTTTTTTTTCCCCTAGTATCTAAATCTTCCATTTTCTTTCCAAAGGCAAAGAATTAAAAGAAATGGTAGTAATTCTTTGTGAAATATTTTTGACCAGTAGTACTGAAATAGTGGTCCATGGTCTATGCAAAGCAATGATGGGAGTCACATCCTGCATGCCTCTTTGGCATGCTCACTGTGAGCCTCTTGTCTTATTTTAGATATGCTAGACATCCTTCTTTTTTGGCAGTTTCTCCCCACTCTGCCTTCTTGTCCCCCACCTAAATTACACCTTGTAGCTACCAATGGCAATTCAGAACTTCAAGTATGTTACAGAGTTCAGCCCATTTTTCTCAGCTGGAGCTGGAAATTGCTTATGTCACAGATTATTATGACTTCAGTACCAGAAATAGCAAGAAGGGGCAAGATCTGTAGCAGTAGAAAGAATCAAATTTACATACATAAGAGATACATGCAGAATGTAGTTATTGAATGACGTGCTTACCATTTTCTGTAATGCAATAATTTCCTTAGGAAAATATCTGCAAAATATAGGACAAATGAAGATTAGTTTAGCTTCAACCTATCTGTTAACTGTATAGGAATTATTAAGTTTCAATTTATTTACTTTTAATAAAATATCATACCATTTTACCATAGTAAAATACCATATTCACTTAACCCCTTTCTTTAGAAGATGTTTTCATACACTGAAAAAATAAACATAGTAGAGATGACATTTAGATAGGTCTCTCCAAGAGTCATTCACCAAGCACGTAACATACTCTGTCATGAATTACCACACTGCATAAACTACTACTGCACTTTAGGGTGTACTGTGTCTTCATGAATTCCCATTTTCTTGATCTACTTAGCTGACAGTACTAGCTCTTCAACACAGAAAGCAAAAAGTGTGATTACTGTGAGAACCAGTGGGATGACACAGTTAACACTAAAGACAGGACTTTAATTAATTAAATCTGCCAGGGAAGGAGGCAAATTGAACTGTGAAGTACACCATTGTGAAGTATACTGCTAATCCAATGAATGTATTAAGAAAGATATGGTTTACTACAAAAAAAAAAGATAAAAGGTAAAAAAGAAAAGTAGTATGGATCAGAACATGAACTTCATGGCCAACATGGCAATTCCCTTTTTTCTGTAAATGAGTGGAAATTCCATAAGAAAACTTGCTGTGAAGCAAATATAAACATTAACTACGCCATAACAAGTTTTCTTCCCACTTAGGACCAAAAGAAGCCTTTGTGCTTTCCATGTTAGATGAGAAATTACCATCTAACCCAAATAAAACTTGTTTTTTCAGGTGTATTGAGAATTACACAGGAGCCCGTTGTGAGGAAGTTTTGCTGCCCAGCATCAAGTCCCAAACTAAAGGTGACCTGTTTGCAGCTTTCTTGGCTTCACTACTTCTTCTAGGAGTTCTTGTAATTGGAGCATTCTACTTCCTTTGCAGGTAAAAGTGCTTTAGAGTGCTGAAGCTATTTAATCAAGTAGAAATTTCTTCTGGTAATCATGTACTAATCATTTGAATGTAAAAGTATGTAATGAATTATCCATAAGGTTTGTATGGTTATTCAGCATAATTAATGTGAATGTCTCAACTTGTTGCTTGTAATATTTAACTTCCTGGCTTGTAGTCTTCTTAATGTCTTTTATAAGCTATTACAGTTGTTTTGTAAAAAATACAAGTAGTACACCTATGTCAGAGAGATTTTGCAGCTTGCCCAGAGATAGTGCTAACATTTCAAACATTAGTCAACCCTTGTGTTGTCCAAGGTCTGAGAAGTAGAGACAAATTACTGAAGTGCTTAGGATCAGAAACTGTTCCACTGCATAGAATTAGCAGCCAAACCAACTGGTCCATTATTCCCAACTCCTTTATGGCTCTCTTTAAAGAGAAAAACTATGGGAAGAATCAAATTCCAGAATAACCCTATGCAGATATTTATTAACTAACACCTAGAACAAATCAGAGGGCTATCCCTGAAATGTCAGTGCTAGACAGCACATGCTGCAGGGTTGGTTTTAGTAGCACTTCAAGCACATTAGGACTTCAAATGTAAGCAGTTCAGCTCAAGGAACAAGTCAACTATTTCATGCTGTACATATATTAGTACAGCGTATTGGCACAGTTAGACCAAACCCGAACAAATGTAATGTCTTCACTTGCTCTCTGCATTTGTGGGTACACAAGTCAACCTCCTACATACCTTCTTGGTTTTAAGCACTTTTTGAAAGCTCATTTTGTTATATACTGTTAATATGTATTTATGCCTTTATGAA
The DNA here is from genome assembly GCF_014839835.1 of Dryobates pubescens. Taxonomy (NCBI): domain Eukaryota; kingdom Metazoa; phylum Chordata; class Aves; order Piciformes; family Picidae; genus Dryobates; species Dryobates pubescens. The sequence continues at coordinate 19,842,224 of NC_071628.1, read as the reverse complement.
GCAACTTGCTAGTCCCTGCAATTCTTATCCATCACAGACTTGCAGCCTCTTCCTCTTTCTCCCATGCTGCATTTCTCCTTGGTTATGATAACCTGCGGTTCTTACAATTCTGTTCATTGCTCTCCCATAATCACATTGCCAAATCAACCTCTCTGATCAGTGCCTTTCAGTGAGCGACCTTTGGAATAGCTGGTCTAGTTTTATCTCAGCTGCTGTCATGGAAACCCCCTGAAAATCAGTTTTTGCCATAGCTGAATATATTTAAAAGGGATAGAGAACATTTGATCAAACAGTGTTTGTATCAGAAAAAACTTGTAGAGGATACTCCCCCCCCAACATTAGTCATTTTAGTTAAATTAATCCTGTCTTAGCAATGGAATGCCACACCAGCTGCTTGCTAAAGAACACTGACAGATTACTATAAAGTTATTAGAACAGAATACAGCTTGAACTGATGACAGAAAAATTAATGCCAGTCTCAGTGAGGATACTATTCTTTAGAAGTAAAGCTCATTTCTGAGAATAGGAAGTCTTCATAGAGCACAGAACCCAAAAAGTAATCTGTTAAAAGATCCCTTTCCTCAATGCATACAGCAAAATTAGAGGAAGGCTGGAGACAGAATCTATCAAGTTTTATAGTCAACAAGCCTCACATTGCAAAGTATAAAAGCTTAGAACAGCAGCAATGACAGGTCTGTGCAAGTCTTTCATTAGACAGCTAGAAAATAAACCTCAGCTACTCAATTTATTTATAGGAAATCAGCTTATTCAAGCTTTACCTAACAGGCAGAAGTAGTAGGGCCTCTTTATTGGAAAAATAACCAGGACAGAAACTCAATCTTAATATAGTTGCCCTTGAAACTATATTACATCCCAGACTAGCTTGGGAAATCTCAAAAAATCATGATCAACTTCTTTAGTGTAAAGGAAAAAACATGATTATCTAAAAAATGTCTTGTCTTACCATTACACTTCAGAGGCTGATGGAGCACAATCATCTGCTAGAAAACCTATCTGCAAAAGAAACACTTTACATGTAAAATCCTTATCTCTTGACTTAAGTGACCAATGCTAAGACAAGTCTCTTCAACCTACTCCCCACTTTTTAGTTGCAGAAACAAGGACTATTGCTAGCAGCTGTGATTAATACTAACAACTTTTTTTTTGGTGAAATTTCATCTACCAGGTATATCATAGTATTCTGGAAGAGGGCAGAACTGGGGCTTGTAAGGGTTAGCTGAGAGTTTGTGTGATCCTCAACTTGTCCTCAAGTGAAGGCATTAAATTGTGAAGAGAAATATTATGCTATCAAGTTTCCACTATTGCACATTATTGGTAATTATCTTTGATCCAGAACCAATAAGCAGAGAGGTTTTTCCCCTCAGTTGGGTGTTTGAAAGCACTTTTTTGTCTTGTTCAGTGGAGGATTCTGATGCACATTTAGTATAAACAGTAATGCAGTCTGGAGAGATGCAGAAGAGGAGATATTAATTTCAATTTAGGATGCATAAACTGAATCCCCCAAATTATGCCTCTAGTCATATAGACTTTATAAAATCAGTGCTCTATTTTCTTGTCCCTGTCATCGCTTGGACCCCCTTCATAGCCATGTTTTCTTCATCTCAGGGTGCCTGGGGAAGACCAGGCATGTGCAAGCACATTTAATGTTCCCTACAAACAAATCCATTCAGTATACAAGGGGTGAGAGGATGGATTTAATTGCTCTGCTTACAAAACCAAATCATAAGTAACAGCAAAAGTAACACATAAAAGGGCTACACAGAAAAAGCTCTAGATGAATGGCGGGAAATAGTTCTTCTATATTTAACTGAGTCATCACATTTTTATGGGCTGAGGGATTTATTTTTCACAATCTGCCAACAATCTGCTGCTAAGCTGATTTCATGCTGTATTTGATTATTTACTGGGATTCATCAAGATGGTACGGTTTGGGGAAGCAAACCTATAAGGAGGAAGAGAAGAGAGAATCAAAGATAATGACAAAAAACAGTATTTGAAATGGCTAGAGGGTGAGAATGATGGAAAGTAGAACAAAACTAAAATAGGAGAAAGGAACTGAAGGTCTGAATAAAGGGAACAGCAGCAAATGGATGGAAGATGTAGTGGTCAAGGACTGGTGATGAAAAAAGGCATGTTAAAACTGGGAAAGATAAACAGTCTAGGGCTGAACTTCCCACTGTTGCTGGAAGCTACTGAAAGACACGCTACTGTAGAACTTTCTTAGTGAGTCTTAGGTCGATAACATACAATTATTTAGAGTAGTAAAGTGAGTAGCTTTCATTTACTTTTTAAAAACATGAGGAAATGTTGCTCCAAAGAAAATATTAAGCTTTTAGGTCTCCTCAAAGATGTCTTGCAAAACAATTTTCTGTCACTCTGTTGGAATGCCTAAGAACAGTACTGGTCCACATATGAGATGAATGTGAAAACGAGTTCAGTACATTAGCCTCCATTAGCTTTGTCAAGTTTTCTCCATGAATGGATTGTTTCATAACAACAAATGTAGCTTCTCTATCAGGGGAAAAACTGGATCTGTAAAGAGCATGCTCAGTTCTGTTTGCCAAATTCCTGTAAAAGCTCATCACATAAAACTATTGCTATTTCTAACTACTGGAAGTCACTTGAAGATGTGGCATCGTGCCAACAATTCTATTTTAGCAAAGACAGTACTTACATTGTGAATATAAAACTTATCTCTATATATATTAAATCAGAACTGGCCTTATGGGAGTGAATTGCTATTTAGCACTGAAAATAAATGTCTTATAGTAAGGTTTTGTGTGGCTTTAGGCCCAGGAGTTGCATAACTTGTCAGCAGAGCAGTTTATGGAGGTAGCACAAATCCAGATCTAGCCACTCTCTATATTGAAACAAACACTGTCAACAAATGGTACTGATGCAGCCTATCATTTTGACCCAAGGAAAACAAGAGAGTATGCAAAAATTTTTACTATTACATTGTTAACTGACAACTTCTTTTAACTGACATATTTTGCTACAAGCAATTTACCTATCAGTAGAAATCCATCTGGCCTTCTTTCTCCAGAAACACATTGTGGAAGGGTTGCTAGAAGATGAAAAGTGATCAAGTAGTACAGATCCACATAAGCCAATTTTAATTTAAAAACAATAGAGAGTCATATGTGCTACACACACAGCTTAGAGAAATAGAGAGAAACCTAGGGAAAAGTAAAATGAATCTCCAGTTCACTTCTTTAAGTCCATATTGAAATGCCAAATTACATACAAGGTAAGGGTACGTAGATGAACAGGAACTCAGCCAGCCAAAACAACAGGGTCTAGGAATAAAGCCATTCAAGCTGGCCAAGACAACAGACTTTGTGGAGGAGTTGTATCACCACAGGACAAAAACTGGACAGAAAGGAGAATAGCTCCTGACTCCTCAAGAGAGCAGATGTCTAATTATTATTAAAATAAAAGCAAAGAGACAGCAAGAGACCAGCTCTATCTGAAAGATCTATTTCTCCCCAGTAAAGTGTGGAAAATGTCACATTACTGATATTTCACTTCCAAATGCCAAGAGAGTTTATGATAAATTAAGTAATTTTGTGATATCTACTAATTGCTTAAATAAAGCCCTGAGAAATCAAACAGGAACATTAACTTCAGGAGAGAAGTTATGTAGTTCTGAGTGCTGTTCCTGCCTCTGATCTCTATTTTTCTTCCTCAGATACGTGCTTCTCAAAAATGCCAAGTATTAATTAGGAAGTAATTGTGGAAGATTCATGTCACTTTTTTTCAGTGGAAGCATCATACAATTAGTTTGTCTCTTGATAATTTATTTAACTGATTTTTTTTTCTTCACTCTGTGTATTTTTTGCTTTGTTTTTGTTTGGTTTTTTTTTCCCCCTCCCCATTTCTTATCATCAGGAAAGCTTCCATTCCAAGGACAAGTTCTTCAGAGTGTGGTGCCAGTTTGGTTGAAATGACAAGCAGCAATAGCTGCAACAGTGAGTACATTTAAAATTAAGTGATTGGACTCCATAAGAAGGCAGAGGAGGGAGTTTTCTCTAATTAAAAGCATGTGGTTTATTTTTCAGAAATAATAACAGAGTAAAGCTTTAGAAGAATGCAGAGCAACCCTAAGAAAACACTAGTTGTAGAGGAAGATGCTATAAGCAAGATGAGAGAAAAAAGAAGACTGAAATAGAGGCTTCACTTACGTGTTGGAGAAGACTGCCACTAAGGCAAAGAGAAAAAGTTGCACTTATTACTGTTTCTCTCTGTTTTTAAAGGTGTATCAAATTATATGGAAATCACTAATAATTTGTTTGCATTTTGTACAATTTTTCATGACAAGTTAGTGTTTTCAATAATGCACAGAGAGCAGCATGAGATAGTTTTGGGTTTTACTGCCTGGGAAATATGAAATAATCTTTTTGTCACTACCATGGATGATAAGAGATAATTGTCAGGGTTTTAGCATCAGGTCATTCTATGAAGTCTTGATAGGATTGTCCTTTCTCATAGGATTGCCCCAGAGAAGTTGAAGTCTGTCAGCGTTCAAGTTTCCAAATTTGTATCTGTAATACATGTCCAGAATTTGGCTTGTTTCAGAAATGCTTACTAGATGCCAGGGGAACAAAAAGTACCTTTCTCCAGCTAATACTGACTCTTGGGTTTGTTTTAAATAGCAAGACACATGAGGATGAGGTAACACTGCTAGTGTATTGGCCTGCTTCCTGGCATGAGATTTTAATTGAAATTAAAAGGGGAAAAAAAAAAAAAAAGAAAATAGATTAGTAATGGTTAAAAGAAGTTTACTAGGCAGAATATTTAGCCTTTGATTGGTATAAGTTACTGCTGTTACACAATACACCTTCCTTGATGGTTTTATTTTTGTCTTGCTATCTTCATAAAAATCTCACTACTGAGGAAGATTTACACCTTACCTTAAATTTTCTAGTTGATATTTCAGATACTACAAGTCAGGAATTTTATTCATCAGGTCCATTTCTGACACAGAAGTATTATCCAGACAGGTGTCTTCCCTGAGCAAGTGGGAAAGGTTTATTCATTTTATTCTCATAACCATTTGCTGATCACACCAGTATGTTATATATCCCTACCTGGTTCCTTACAGGATTCTCTCAGACAAAGAGAGGCCAGATGACTTGGTCCATCTCTCTTTCTGCCTTGACAACACAAAAAGATTGTCTGGTTAGTCAGAGGCATAGAAACCATGAACTGAACAATTTTCTTTTTAACTCATGTCTGTCCCTGGAAGTTGAAATCAGCAAAACTCAGATACATTCCCATAATGGCTTATTACCTAGCAGCTCATTATATGGGATTTGTAAGGCTGTATCGAAGAGAAAATTAATTGAGAAAACTGAAGGATTTGAAAGGGGAGAAAATGCAGAATACAGATTTATCTCTGAAATAAACAATCCAGAGGTCTATAAAAGTATAGGTGCAAAGAAAATCTTGACTAAGCTATTCCTAAGGGGTCTTCTATGTGCTTTAGTATCAGAAAAAACAGTGTGTATTTTATATCAGTGTAGTCAAAAGTACAGCAAGATACACAAGAAAAGACATGCTGTTACACTGTATAAGGTAAGAAGTCAAAGAGAGAACTGTGGTATAGTAACTACCAGAAAAGGAAACAGAAAAATACATTATTACCTTCTGAGGACTCCTGTCAAAGACATTAGACTCCACATTAAAGCCCAGCATCTGAAGAAAGAAATTGAGGGCACCAAATCAAGTGGAGGACCTGATCCAAAGCTAAAGTCATATAAAGCAGTAAAATACCATTTTCTCCCCAAATTAACTAATTTTATATGTTCTTTTCTGGACTTCAGACCTTTAGCAGATACTCTGAAGGAAATTGATAATGTTGTTTTAAAGACTAGGAGAGGTAGAAATGATTTTTTGTCGCACAGGGACATGCCACTGAGATTTATAGTGGTACTGACAGTTACATTAGAATCAGTACTACCTAAAGTACTTTGCACAGCCTCAGGGAAAATGAATGACTTCCATATGTTACTGTTCATGAGACATTCAGGCTTAATACTGAAGTCTGGTGTACTGTTTTCACTGAAGAAGGAAAAGGCTTGTGGTCATCCTAAGTGGAAACTCAGGAAGGAAATATTAGCAGAGGTTGTAAGAAATAGGTGGATTGAAGTTGTGTTCCACAAACTCTTCAACTCTCAGCATTCTGTAAGGACATGGAATAGTTATGTGCTGTTACCTATCTTGTTTGTATCATTCAGGAAACAATTTGTACAGCTAGTGGGGGTGAATAAACCCAAACTGTGTTTAAATACAAACAAGATGATTTATGAAACAATGTTATCTTTGAAGGAAGGCCTACTAGAGATTGAAACTGCTTCAAACCCATTGCATTTGAGAAGATTTCAGCTTCTAAAATTAATTACTTCAGTTCACAAAGTTTGTGAATATGACATTCAGGTCAAAATGAGAGAAGGCTGCAAATTCATTTTAAGGTGGTCTAATGCCACAGAAAGTACAGGGTAGCCAACAGTACATAACATTTGATAAAATTGTGCAACACACTAGCAATGCTTGCTTACAAAATTAAGCAAGTGAGCAATAAAGCTGAAGAAACACCAGTTTCAAGTGGATCAGATCTTGTGGCTGGAGTCAGTGGAGTCTAAAAGAATGTTATGGGTATGTGCAGAGATGAATAATTAGGTCTGTCTTCTACACTTTACTCCTGTTTTCATGAAACATAGGATCTCGTGTCTTTAAAATTGACCATCCACCAGCTGAAAGGTTATGGAGGGAAGAAAACCAGAAAAGACCTATTTCCTAGGAACCTTCACTCTGATTACACAGTAATTCATTATAGTGTTATGTCAAAAATTCTTTTATACCTGGGTGTCATGTTTTCCTTCCAGCATATTATAGTAATGGCTTTTTAATAATGTGTTACAAACATTTTGATCATTAACAGAATGAAAAGCAAGCCATTAACAGGAAATGGCTTGATAGATCAAGTAAATGGTTGCTTCTAGGTTACTCTGTATGTAACTTGTTTTACCAGTAGTCCAAAAACTGGGGCAAAGTATGAGAAAAGGAGGAGAAATTACTTGACTGTTCAAACAAAACAAGAGCATTTCCCTGTGCTGCGTAGTCTTCTGACTGATACTGTTAAGTATTAAGCAGGAAGACCAATGATAAGTCCATTTGGTAGCACTTCCCATTTTAGGTTACCTTCAATGTTGTGCAACCCCTTCACAATATACTGCACTAAAAAGTAGTTTCCTCCCAGACTTGCACTTTCTAAGAGCAGTAGAGGGGCTCTGACAGTCTGACTCAGTTATTTGAAAATGGAAAGCAAAGAAGAAATGGGGGAAGAGAACCTACTACGACAGAAATGGCGTCTGTGCCATTGTTTTTGCTGTATTTGGACTAGGAGTTACCAAACTGAGCAGAGTCCAAGCATATAGGGAAAGCAGAGAGCTTACCTGAAAAAAAACCCTAAAAACTCCTCTTATATGCTCAGCAAATTCTGTATCAGGAGTATGTGCCCAGAAGAGACTGCCTAGGCAGAGGGAGAGCTGTAGCCAAAGGTTATAGAGCTAATACGGGATACCTAACTCTTCCACTTTAAAAAACCCCACTGCCTCCTTTGGTGTCATTTCAGATTTGTTTAAAAGACATCAAGCTACCTCCAGTGAAAAATGAAAGACTGGGTTAGTTTGGATAAGAGTTTGCACTTGTACTATGACCTATTCAAACCCAGGAATATTAATGAAGACATATCTATGTCTGGGAATCTACTCTAGGGAAAAATACAACACCTGAAACTAAATTGTGTTATGGCTTTCTAGCAACGTTTTCTAGGTTACCAGGATGCATATGTACCTCTTTCTATTATAATGACTTCTGTTGACATCTACATACTTCAATGAAGAGTTGGAATATCTATCAGAATAATGAAAATAATCCAAATTATTTGGTCTTTGTGGTTAAGATTAGCCAAAAAAGTGCTTCTTTCAAGACACTACTGCTCTATTTCCTGCACTTCGGTGGACAATGAGCACACAAAACCAGCCAAATGTGCATGTCTGAAGATGTTTAAGAAAACCTAAAATCATTTTCATCACTGTATATAACAAGATCTGCTTGTGCTTATCTGAAGTCTGTTCCTGCTTTTCTTGTGACTGGAACCTGTTCAACCTGTGTGTAGAGTGAGATTAAATTCCTGACAGCAAAGGGCCAAACAGACGTTTTGTGAAATACAAATATGCAGGTTGCCACTCAGCTCCATGTTTGTGATTCACACTCCATGAAACCTTCAATCAGGAGTTATTCCTGTGAGTATGTGAGAGCATGTGACCAGAGCCTGCAGCTGTAGAACCTGAAGATACTGCTGTTTTCATCCCTCAAATTAAAACTCTACCAATTTCTAACATTTCTAAATTCCTATCTGTGTGTAACACTTGAACATTCTTTTCCAGTGTACATTAATAGAGACTGGCTTCAAATTACCATCTCAAAATATATTTGACTACAAGTTTTGTACAGACAACTGGTGAGCTGCAGGAATGTAGTTGAGCATCCACTGGTGGCATTATTAAACAGGGCTCTGTAATTTGAATCTGGGGTCTATGTTCTCCATCACTGAATTTTTCTAGCTATCTCAACTTTTTCCAACCGTTTCAAACTGGTTCTCGAGATTCTAGGAGTCAGTTTCAAGGGGATTCATGTTTGCTCTCGCTCTTCTCACATTGGCAACTCAGCTGAAACAAGTTTTGTAAATTACCAAACATCTCTAACTCCTATAGCTATGAAAATTAATCTTGAAAAGGTGACGTGACTGCCACTGATTCACTGATGTTAATCATTCTGGCACAGTTATTTTGAGAAGTTTGTGCTACCTGCTAATCTCAGTGAGGATCTAGCTGTGAAATGCAGTGATGGCAATTTGTAAATTGTATTCTAAAAGCGTATAGAAGCACAAATTCTGTTGATTAAGGGGTAGAATTTTTGCTCAAAAATTATCAAAGCACTTGGAAAAAAATTCTGATCAGCTATTTCTCTAATAATTCTAACATAAATATCCAGGTAGTATTGTTTCCAAATAATCCAAATCTATTTTATGCCCTCCCTTTGGGAAGGGCAGGGGAGGAAGTGTACAATTTTTCCCCCCTTTCCCTCCCCTGCCCCCTTTCCCTCCCCCCCGTAGCTATGTTTTCTGTTTAGAAAAATACTCTTGTGCTGGAAGGTATGAATTAATCAGTACAAGGGCCCTACAATGTTTAAACTCAATTTCGTTTGGCCTAAAACTGTGGCACAGGACTAAGGTACATCACCACCAGCAGAAGTGAGCAGAGTTTACCTCGCTGCACACCTCTGCGCCTGTATTTTGTGCAACAGATTGCTAGACAGAACATCCTGAAGAGTCATCCAGAGCCCAAAACAGCCTCTTCTGGAGCGTATGTCTAGCTGAGAAATGGGATTAGGAACAGGAAAAATTCCAAGTAAGGAATCTGATAATGAGTCTAACATCTATCTTACCTGCTTTTGTGTGCAGGAAATAGAACGGCTGTATTAAGATGGAATGTATTTTAGATTCACCAGACTCATACAGTACAAACCCAACAAATCTTCCCCACAATAGCAACAAAATAAACATAGGGGAATTTTTGTTGGTTTCTTTTTTTGCAGAGTGCTTAGAGATTATGATATAAAAGGCCATTTAGGCTTACATTGTTCCTGTATTCATAACTTCTAACTATGCAAACCTGCAATTCTTCAATGCCCTTTTCTTGTATCATCCTACTAAGTCAAGTAAAAGTAGACAGCTAAACAGCAAATAAAACTTCTTCTCTGATTTGGCCAGACGTGAGGGGTTCAGAAAACTTAGGTCTACACCAAAGTTAGCATCTTATATGAATGCTAATGAACACCACTACAGAGTTACTTCTGGTAGAAAGTTCTCTATTTTTAGGACAAACTAATAGGGAGTAAGAACAGTGAGCAAGTTTTGAGGTGGAATTCTACCCGAAAATTAAGCATATGTAACCACTTCTCTTTTTTTAACACTTACCAGCCTTCTCTACTGCATGCTGGAAGTCAAAATTTGGTTGCACCATTTACTTATCTTGGTTTACTGTTCCCTGCCAAGGGGACACGATTCAGGGCGAGTCTCAATTCATCTGTTAAAATATGGTTTGTTCAAATATTAACTTGTGCCAAACCAAATCTGACACTCAGTAACAAAACTCAGGTTCACTATCTTTACAATTTTCTGCAGTTTTTAATGGAAATTGCTTTCTGGCAGTATAGTTATGGCCATTTAGCACAATTTGGCTTTTACATGAAATTACTCTTGCTTTCTTACAACTGCATGATACAGACATATCCTATAATGATATTTTTTTTAATTTAAAAGTCATTATAGTAATAGTTTTGATTGACAATTAATTGCTGTTGGTTGTGCAAGCACAAGGTTATACATCACACTGCTTGCCTACTCTTTGTGCTTCTGAAACTTACCATTGACTTCATTTAATGCATTAAGAGTGTGCAACATAATTCCTATCCAAAACATATGGAAAAAGAAACCATCACTCCTCCCTGCAGTTCTTGTGACTTTAACAGTGGTTTGGTGGGTTTTTTTGTTTCTTTCTTTGGTTTTGGGTCTTTTTTTCTCCAGTTGTGGTCACTTAGGGATTATATTCTCTTGCTGGACACATATTGCCATCAGCACTGTAACTGCAAATAATTATCTTAAGAGCAGTCCTAATGTTCATGTTTGCCTCTGCTGCTGAATATTCGATTAGCTGTGTCCACTTCAAAACCTCATGGTTATTTTTTGAGTGACAGGGATATAAATCATTGCACTGCAAAACTTCCTATCAATTAGGAACAAGCTCTGCCTTTTAGTATGTACATCCCTTAAGCAAATACATTCTAGTTTCACTCAGGTGTTGTCATGGGTGAAGAGCAAATGACACTGTGAAGGCAAAATGAATTTGGACACCAAAACACTTTAATCACAGATGCTGCAATTTTATCCATTACACTTACCTTCCTTGTCAGTTGGACGCTACGGCATGATCTGGGAGAGACAGCACAGCAGTGCCAGCCATGCACTACATGGTTGTGGGATCCCTTGGGCTCATCCCCACTCCCTAAGGTCAAAGGGATGATTCTGGACTCTTGTGCAGACTTTTGGGATCCCATCCTGTCCCCTGGCATCCTTTCTGTACTGTGTTTACCACTTAAGGGTCGTCAGCAACATTCATTAATCATTAGCCTCTTCAAACCACAATCTCATCTCCTATTCTGCTGAGCCATTGCCAGAGCTCACCATCTGCTTCTTCAGACACTCTGGGATATGTTTGCACTGTTGTTCAGGACATGGTTGATCACACTTCATCTGCTTCTACTACAGCAAAAAGTCAAAGCTCACGGGCTTGTGCAAGTAGCAATGCAGACTAGCCCTAGCTCACGCTAAGAGTCACAAGAATCCTGTCTGTGTTAGGGAAATCAAATGTGTTCCTCACCTCCTGTTAAACACATCACTTATGTAGACAGAAAGGGCTAAACACAACATTCTGTTATGCTGAAAAAAACATGTATTCTCTTTCCACTAAGAGGCTTCTCTTAAAATTCAAGCACATTCTATTTCCAAACTCCCTTCCTTCTATATGCAGCAACTACTTTCTAAGTCACACCACTATCCCTAGAAGGCCACTGGGAGTTCACAGCTCATCTCTGTAGTGAAAAAAAACCCCAAACATTGTCAAAAGAGCCATGGGAAAGTGCTCCCTGTGCTCAGCACCCACTGAAACCAGCAGTAAACTGCAAGAACAAATACACTTCTACTTTAGCTTGCTGAGCCAAGTTCAGGGAAAGTTTTACCTAGGCAAGGACAAAACATTGCCAGCTGTAGTCCGGATTGGTACATCTAATGCAAAGTGTAATTATTTTATTGTACAACAGACAGCTAATCACTGTTTTGCTATACTGAACACAGACCAGCTGACTGATGTAACATTTAGAACCGTGGTGAAATGGTGCAAAATTGATCTTATTTTCTTGTACAAGTGAAAATAGAAGGGAAAAATTAATTTAAAAGGGTAAAAATATATTATTAGCTATACTGAGACTAACCTGAATTTACTTACTTGAACTTTGGTACACTGTGTTCCAGCTGCAGCTATCCAAACAGGTGGCTGATGTAAAAGCACAGGAAAACACTCAAAAGCACAAGTCGTGTTTAACAGCTCTACATAAATAGAACACAGACATGTCTTGTGTGGCCCATTTGGAATGATAGAGAAAAAAGGCATCTTAAAGGAACTTAATGCTACCAGGCAGTGTTGGTTTTTAGCATTCGGTATTCACAGGTTTGTAACAGAGAGCACTGTGCTTCAGGAGAATCTAAAAGAAAAAGCAGCCAGTGCATTTCGACTGTGTAAATTTACATCTACCAAGACTGAAACCGCTCCTCCACACAAAATTTCATGTATTATTCTAAACTAGGTATTTAAGACAACTGAGATTCAGTTAAAGATGGCAAGACAAGTTGAGCTTGTAATTGGACATCTCTTTAAATTGGAGCTTTTTCTCTAAGGAGAAGGCAAGGTACTTCAACATATTTTCATCTTTATTTAATAAGCACTTTGATATTTTCCTCTAATGACTTTCATTCATTTTAGCTAGTAAAACAATTCAGTTCTGTAAATAGGACTCAGGTCTGGCAGGCTGTGTATCTCTCTTGAAATAAAATCCAGGCAACGACGGATTTTATGAAGCAGTTTTTCTAGACTGTTTAACATACATAAATAGAACACATCAAAGTACCATTTCCTTCTACATGTTGATACTTGGACTCCCAACCGCTGCCTGTGCAAACCACTCTCCAATTAAAAGAAAGACTTTCTTCAATTGCAGAATTCTGTCAAGTATCATTTACCTGCAATTCTGACACACAGAGGAGTTTACACAGAAGACACTGCTATGGTGTTAAACTCTGTTCCAACTACAAGGTTCAGTAATATCACCAAAATGATGTTTACATTTTGGAAGGGGCTTTAACTGCAACGTGTCCACTCTTCCAGACTTCTCAGCTTTCTGGAATGAAAGAAACAGCTTGCTATAGCATTAAAAACATATTTACGCTTGGTTCACTTTAGTTGAACCAAGATGAATAAGAGTCATAACTGTAGTATAACCATGAAGCAGGTCATCCTTGATGTCATTACATTCTCTTAATACGAAATTCCCGGTAACTATTCGGTCGCATCCTATTTCCCCATGTCCAAAAAAGCCAAAGAGAGGAACATTTGGAAAAAACTTTCTAAATGCATCTGCTTCCATATTCCTTTTGGTTTTATAATGGCGGTATCCTCTGCCAACACAGGCGAACATGAAGCCAATGGTGTTGTGCTCAGGGATGTTTGCTGCTTTGAGACGCTGCATGGCGGCTTCTGCTGTCCTCTCGTCAGCAACATCCTGGTCCAACAGAACAGTGGCACTCTGAATCTGGGGGCCGCTAAAAGCCAGCCCAACCACACCGCAGGCATCGCCAGGCTGGGCGCTGCTGCTGAAAGGCAACAGGCACTGGGTTAGAGAATGCTCTAGGGACTCTGCTTCCAACCCAAACAAACTCATACCACAACAGAAGCACATTTCAAAGCAGATCAACATCCTGGCCATTTGGAAAGCCACCCATAGTTAAAAACCAAGTCAAAGACTTTACAATTTATCACTTTTTTTTTTTAGCAACCTTTCACAAGGGAAATCTTTTCACCCATTACCAGGGATCAAGTGTCAGCCTACCTTTCAAATACACACCCAATTCAGCAGCATATCTCACAGCTCTGCAATTTCAACTACTAGTTAACACTAAGATAAGGAACAATACTCAGCATTTACCTAGCAAACCAGGGCAACAGTAATGTCAGTAACAGCTTCAGATTCATATCTCATTAACTCATTTGGTTGGCCAGGACACACTAGTTTAAGCCCTTATGTACTTATGTTTTATTAGCAGTAATTTAATATATGGTCAGCTCTCTTATCTGGATTAATAATGCAGCTGGCATGCATCAGGCACAACAAAAAAGATTGATGCTCCTATAGACTCCAAACCTAAAGGGGCACAAGAAGCCTGCAGCAATGCCTGTGTCTGCACACCCCAGGCACAGGATACTCCAGTGAGAATATGCCAGCACCCACGAGTCAGAGGGCACAAAGGGCTCTCCCTGTGCAGAGAGCTACTGGAGCCAAAGTCTGCCCTGCAGGCATCCTGGCAGAGAAAAGGGGTTTAAGCTGAATGAAATCTAGCCCTGTCCTGTGAGTGCCAAGTCTTTCAGCAGCAGTAACAGATCAGGTGTACTCCTGGGGCGCAGTTCTGTTTGCCTGTTCAGCTACTGCTCTGATATTTGAGCCAAATCAAGGGTGATCCAGAAACAAAATGTTAATGGTTTGTCACAATGATTGATAATTTATCCACAAGTCAAGAGTAAACAGATCACAGTGAACACACACAGGCTATCTGAAGCTGGAAATCTCTGTTGTGGTGGGCTTCTAGGTAGGCTTCCAGAACCCAGCTTTTAACCTAGTCATACAAAGTTTCCAGGATTTCTGGCTAGATTACAGTGCAAGTAGTTGGACTTTATTCTCTTTAAATAGGCATTATGTTAATAGGCATTTCTAATATACTCTAACTAAAAGACTGTGGCTTCTACAGTGCTTCTTCCATTTGAAACCTTCTTCACAGTTTACCTTCAATAAGATACCTACTTCTCAGAGGTCAGTGATGTAAAACTCTCCACTTGTCCCCCAGCCAGGATGATACTTTTCTCATTCAAAGGATTGACTATTTGGTGGAGAAATCGAGTCGCTCCAGACTTCCAGGAGTTGTAGCCGAACAGAAGAACCACTCGAAGATCTGGGTTATTCTTCAGACCTATGAACAGCACCACAAACACTGATCCTCTTATTTTCAGAATCATGGAATTGTTAAGGTCAAAAAAGACCTCTAAGATCATCAAGCCCAACCGCTGACCTAAGACTGCCAAGTCCACCACTAAACCATGTCTGTAAGCCCCACAGCTACACTGTTTTTGAACACTGTTAGATCTTGATCCCTGAGGTCCAAGCATCCACCAAAAACACATCACATCTTTTGTTACAGCTTTCCACCACCGCGGTTGGGAAAACAAGACACAAGTGTCCCAGGCGTGCAGGAACTGGCCTGCACTCCCCACACAAAACCAAGAATTTCTGAAAAGAATCTAGCAAGGAAAATAAGACTGCATCTGTTTCCTCCAGGTTTCCACTTCCTTACTACCACTTCTGAAAGGCACAATTCTCCAATTTTACTCGACAGCCTCCATTGTCCTTTTATAAGCAAGAACTAAGTGGTTAGGTTATTTAGTAAGACCACTACGTAGCAAACAGCTTTACTCAAAAATTAAATACATTACATATACCAGCCAGTTGCTTATCCCAGGACAGAAACTTCCAAGTTCCTAGAAGACTCAAGAAACCCTCGTTCTATTACTCCTCATAAACGACCTACCCTGTTGAGAACACAACATGAAGAATGTAAACACACTGAAATATGCTGTCTTCTGTTCTTCCCTTCCTTGCTACACCTAAGCTATGATCTAAATGCAAAATTATTTTGGAAAAGAGCAGCAGCTCCTCCCTATTCATTTCTAAGCTGTAATGCCAGGAAGTATTCCCAATGGCAGAGACTCATTTATCATTATTTTTAACTAGTCAGAGGCTGCGCAAAGCCTTTAGGTTTAGGATAACTTAATCCACCAAAGAACACTAAGAACAGAGATGCATAATCACCAGCTGCAGCCCAGAAGTGCCACAGCCTGCTTTATGAATGGAGCTAGCACAGAAGCCGTTGGTTCCACATATAACTCCACACCGGTGCCTAAAAAACCCAATACAACATTTCACAAAAGCTAGTAAGGTGAAGAACATGAAAATACCTGCTTCAGCAAATTTGCTTTCGTCGAAGACCCTGTTCTTCGAGTCTTTAGAGAAATGGAAAGTATGAATTTTCACCCCATCGATTTTGGGAAATAACAGAGCAAACCCAGCTTCACCCTCTTCAATTTCTTGAGGTTGATTGCTGCTTGAACCCATAGGGGTAACTACAAAGATACAAAACCCAAACATCTTGTATTCAGTTTTTCCAATACTCCCATCTACACCATAACGCAGATTAAAAAAGGCAGAACATCTGAAGTAAAACATGACAGCTCGCTTCTGTAACACCTTATGTAATTGAAAACCAGGGCATTTTTTTCTGATATTCTGGTAAAATTAGGCACACAGAAGTCCTGCAAGCTATAGGTCATGCTGAAATTACTTTAGGCAAGGAGATCTAGATACATTTGGACACGTCACTGCATCTGCACCAAACACCAAAATCAGTTGGAAAACAAGTACTGTGCAACACAGCTGTCTCAAGCCCTCCTGCCAGCTTCTGCGAGCACACAAACCCACTCAGATTTTTAAGGACCACAAATAAAATGGGGAAAGATGTTATACAAGTACATGATTATAGTATAAAGCAAACTCACACAAATACTGGGAATGTATTATTTAATTACGCTAGTGACAACCATTAAATACCCTACTTATGCTGTGGGAAGAGAATTAAAGGTAAGAAAGTAGGGGAAAAAAACTTTCTAATACTAAAAATATAAAACACTAGAAAACAACTGTCTAAGTAGGCTTTAAGTTTTCCCCTGTTACTGTGGATGCCTCCTACTAGACCATAACGAACAGGTACATACCATGGATTTCCTGACACAGCACAACTATGAAAAACACAGGCAAAGTCAAGAAACTTTCAGTAATTATATTAAGGTAGCAGGAAAAACTGCAGTAAGCTGCCTGCTCAATTAAATAAACTCTTAATCATACCTGCATCACATAAAGAGCTTAAGCTCTACATAAATTAACAGCAACACTATAAACTCCTTAAAATTGCTGAACACAATAGAAACAGAACATAGCAATCACTGCAAGATCTCTCCCATCAATCTGTAGGACAATGCTTTCAAACACACACGAAATTGTGATAAACATGAAACGGTGATACACTGAATGCTTTCAAACTGATCTCTCACAAAATGAACACATTTTCCTCCTACCTACAACCCCCGGGGTGACCAATCCAAGAACCTGACATCGCTTTGGCAACAATTTTTCGAGTGCAATTGCTGTTTCTTTGCTGTTTCTTTTCCTGGCTGTTAGAAAATGAAAACAAGAAACAGAAAAAAGTTAAAGTGAGGCGTTCTGAATGGTACTGAACAAACCCGGCAGTTAAACCCGTCCTATTGAAGCAATGCTGCCCACTAGTGGCCGCCTTGCTAACGGCATGGCAAATCTGTACAGATCGGCAAGAGGAAAAACATGCAACAGAATCAACATTTTCTAGAGAATGAGAAAGGATTTCAGCTGTGTAAAATCACACACACCTACGAGCCGTGTTTCAGAACACACGTATAAAACCATGCGATCACGTTTTCTGCAAGACATTTACTTTCCCGTGAAATTCAGGTCGGAGAACTCCCCTTCTGCCAGCATCTCTCTGCGCTGCCCCAGCACCCCGAGCCCTCCCTGAGGCGGGAACGACTCACATCACGATTTACCTTTCTTCTGCTCGTGACACTCCTCGTGCCCACTGAAAGTTTCTGTATCAGCTATGTAAAGCACGGTCTGCGGCAGGACACGCACCTTCTGCAGAAAGATGGAAGAAGGGCTGCGCTACCGAAGGGCTGCCGCTGCGGCCCGCGGGCCAGGGCGGGGCGGGAGCAACCCAAAGGAGACGCTCAGGGAAAGGCGCTGGCGCAAACCACCCTGAGGAGCGAGCAGCGCCTGCCGCCCACCTCGCACGGGCCCGTTCCCTCGCTCACCTCCAGCTCGCGGGCCAGCGCGCGCACCAGTGCATGGCTCTCGGCGGGACCCGGCTCCAGCGCCGACACCCAGGCGATCCGCTGCCGCGCTCGCAAGATCCGCCGAGCGCACTCCCTCCACAGCCGGCACACACTAGAACACACCACGGACACAACGCGTCAGCAGGGCCGCTCTGGCCTCCGACTCCCGCCGCAGCTACCTCAGGACTAGAGCCGATCGCCCCGGAGGCACTGACCTCCGCGGCCTCGCCCCTTACCAGGCAGCACGCAGCAAAGCTTTGGTAGGCAAGAAACCGAGGACGCGCTCGACCACCTCGACCAGGTTGCCAAGGACGAAGCCCCCTTTGGCTGCGGCCTCCATGACTACTGCTGCCGCCGCCCCACTCCCCGCGGCCTCCCTTTCCCGGCCGCAGCAACGGCGCACTGCGTCACCCGCGCGCCGACATTCGTGGGGCGGGCTTCCGGTCACACGGCTGTGGACGCAAGAGTAGCCAGTTTCGCCACCTAGCGGCGGGAGACCTGCATCGAGCCGGGGTAGCCCTCGCCTCACACCCCGGACCCCGCCCCCTCGCCGCCCCGAACGCAGCACGGACACAGCGCACTTCTTAAAATGGTTTTTATTCATAAACTTGATGCAAGTTTACAAATTACTGTACATTGCCAAGTAACTCTGCAATGAGAAATGGAACCCAAACCGAAGCATGCGCCGAGGTACGGGGCGGGCTGCGACCGCAGGGCCACCTCACCGGCCGCCATCCTCCAGCACCGGCTCCAGGGCCTCGACAAACACCGGTACAACCACGCAAGCAGAAGGGCCGGGACATAACCCCCCCTCCATTTGAAACAAAACGTACTGGAAGTAGTGCCAAACCTCCCCCATCGTTTCTTTCGAGCAAAAAATCTGGATCTAGAAGCAAATGCACAAGGACCCGCGAGTGCTGGACAGAGAAGAGAGCACAAGTTTGATAGTCAACTAAAGAACCATAACAAAAACATGCTTCTGCGCTTCTAAAAAGTGCTTAATTCATGGTACACACCCTTAGCTCAGCCCCAGAGGGGGGCAAAGGCCTAATGACTAGTACTACAACCAAAATAGAATCGATTTCGGTAAGGCAATGAAGTATAGTGTAATTACACAGACCCAGATCCATTCCCTAATAAAGAAATAACAGTTCCCATTAGTCTTTTAACAACAAAACCACCATCATGACTATTGGCAACCTTTCTCAAACCTCTGAATCAGATGACCTGTTTTTGTACTTTACTGAAGCTTTTATATAAAAAAAATTTTCACTCAAGGATTTTCATCTCAATTTGTGCCAATCACTTTATAAGTTCATTAGTTTACAAATGATTGCAACAACCCGTTAATAAAATGGAACACCTAGAAAGGTTTTTAGTATTTTAAATAACTTCAAGCTTCATACTGTGGCTCTTCTTGTTAAGGAGGTTGAGCCAACAAGTAGCAGGAACAGCCCAGCAAGTTCTGATGCCCCAGTGGAAGTGACTAGTTACAAGGTTTTGTTGGCACAGCCTTGCTCTACTTACGAAAAAAAATACCAAACCAAAACAACAACAAAATAGTTTAAACAAAAAGCATCTTTTCCAAGGAACAGTTCATATTCTTATACAGCCATGAAAAATGTTTAATGACTTAACATACAGAAGTTTTTCCTAAGTCATTAATTTGGAAATACTACAAATGCTGTCATTTTAGACCAGAAAAAAAAACAAACCAAACCAAGAAAAAACAACCTACTGTGATTTGCATGACCTGACATTTCCTAAAACAGCATTAAACAACATATTAAACTTCTTGGCTTTAAATGAAATGATACAATGCAAGTCTCTGCAGTTGGCATATTGCAAGTAAGAAATACACAAAAAGTGTGTGAACTCACTCCTATTGAGCGGTCTTTAGTAACTTGATAGCCTGCTGTAGGGAGCTCATACTTTCAAATAAGAAGAAAAATAGTGAGAAGGGAGGGCATGGCCCAAATATGTTCAATCTGTAAGAACAAAACCAGTAAATGCCCAAACTGCTCAATCCAGATGCCTAAGAAGAGCGGAATGGTAAGGCTGTAACATATACTTTGTGTCAGTTGACAGATTATCCACTAACTTATCTAATAGCTAAAGTCTTCAGTACAGCTGTTATAGGGGCACTCATAGCTTGAGTCTGTGTTGGAAAACATAAAAAAGAGCTTGTTTTGTCAACATTGGTCCAGGTATACAACAGTCCTCAACATTAGCCATCTTCTTTTGGAGGAGTGTACCAGCCTATGGACAACAGAGAAGTGTGTTAGGTAATGACACTGCTACATCAAGACAATCACCTTACCTTCTTACCCTGTCTGTGGGAGACTGAAGCCCCATCTGGCTCCTTTCTTCCCTCTTAAAAGTACCTCAGTGCCCTAAACACTAGTGGTCTGCAGTGGGAGATAAAGCATGGGACACATTCCAGGGTCAGATCCAGCATTTGGCTATGAAAATTAAGTGCTTTTAAATTTGTTTGCCTATTTCTGTGGCAGCAGCTATCCAGCTTTGGACAAGCTGGACATCCACAGAGGAAGCTGTTAAAAGAGGAACACTGCTGTAATAAAACCAAATGGAACTGAGGCAAAACCCCAAAGTCTTTAAGTCATATAATACACAGATACACAAACATGACTACACTGGTATATTTGTATACCAATCCCATCTTGTTTACTAAGAGTCAGGCATGTGCAAGCATTTAAATAGTTTATCCTATTTCTGCAAATCTTGTTGTAGGAATAGGCTAAAAAGTGTCAGTTAAATAACCTGTCTGCTGATAGTATTTGGCATATTTAGCAGGTGAATCATGCCTGATCTAGTGGGCAGTATTTTGGTAACTACCTTCATATTTCCAATCTTTGTTCTCCCAGCCATTATTCTCAAAGTTCCTCTAAATGTTTGTATAGCGAATATAGGCAATATTTATATCACACCAGAGAACTGGTGGCAACTGTAAATTAAAGACACCTTTTGCAGCAGCAATAAATGATGTGAATGCTTTGTGTACAGATCCTGACCCACCAGTAACCACTGTAGTCAAAGCTAGCACATAGCTGGAAGCAAACAGGCAGCCATGTTAGCTGTGGTAGCAAACTAAAAAAGCAAAACAGCAAGATAAAAATATCATAGAAGTGGAAAACACTTCAAATCGTTATCTTTGACCTTCCTCCTGATAGCAGAGAAGGCATTATGCTCAGTTTTAGAGGGAGGGAAACCAAGGTGCTCTCTATAGTTACATTGAAATTTGCTCTTAACTTTCACAGCAACATGAATTCCCAGAGGACAGAGTGTCCAACCTGGCTCAAAGAACACTACAGAAACAGTAACTGGGACTAACTCCCTCATCACAAGGCCAGGGTACCAATTCTGCTGATTGCTTTTACATAACATGGAAGCCACTTAAACCTTTTAAAGCCTTAGATAATTTGCTGTCTTGTCATCCCAGGACAATACCTGAAGCACTTCGTTTTACACAGCTGACAGACCATTAACTGGCTTTAAATAGAGTAAAAAAAAGTGCCTCTCATTTCTATTGCAGTCTTGCAGCCAGCATGCCTCATTCGGACTTGTGTTTATTAGCCACTGTTTATTTTCCACGTTATCTCTTCCTTAATGATTACTAAGGTCTTGCATAGAAACAAAGCCATTCAGGGAGAAGCAAACATCCAGCAGATACTTCATTACCAAATAAAGGCACTGAGATCTACAGTAACAAAGTTCCCAGATCAGCTGGCTGAAAATGACACTAAACTAGGTTTCAAAAGACAGTGGAACATTTATGTTAGCAGAACAAGTTGCAGTAATTGTTCGTCAAGTTAAATCAAACACTACTGCCTTCCCAGTGCAAGATGAGAAAAAGGAAACATCATTTATGGTGTTCCCAAGCCAACATAAGACACTAAGCAATTCAGGTTTTACTGCAGCTGAATACCAATTCCCAAGCTGCTGTGCAGACAAGACCAAAGTCAAAGGAATATACATACCATTTTTCTCATGTATTTGTACTAGTGACTTATAGGACTGCTGTGCTCTTGCTAGATTATATTGATTCTGAAAAACAAACATAAAACCCTATAAAACCCCTGCATCTAGACACACAGAACAAAAACAGCTTTATGAACAAACTCTGCAGTGGGTTTACAAATAAAAAACATGCACAAAAATACTACATTCCTGGCTTTCAAGTACAATATTTAAGACAAATACCCTTATTTTCTCATTTCTCCTCCGTCATAGTGACGGTAATTTGTATGCCACTGCTACTAGAAAGGCCCCTTTATGTAGAACCTGAGTATGGCAAGTCAGAAGTCCATGCAACCAGAACAGCAGGCTGCAGGCAATCCCCACCATAACTGTGCCTTGTTCAGATGACCAGTTATTTGGTTAGACAGAAGTGTGATCACAAACTTGCATCTTACCCAATTCACTACCCTTGAATCACCACTTAAACTGGCATCAAAGTGATGATTTCATTGACTTACATATTTAATCATCCTCTGAAAACAGCATTTAGTACTTCAAAGTCCTTTAAATTATGGTCCGTTAGCAGCACACACTTGAACTGGATTATGATTTCAATAAATGCTGAATGGCCAGGTCAGAAGTTATTTGCATGATAATTTTAACCCTCTCATGAAACTTTGCAGATGTTTAGTCCAGAAAAGGGAGAACTTCTTCTCATCAGTGTATGTGATCCTGGCAGTTAGAGAGCTGAAATTTCTAAATCCTCCAGATCACCAATTCTGAATCCTCCTTCCCCACTCCCATACCAATATGGGGATAGAATCATAGAACATTAGAGGTTGGAAGGGACCTCCAGAGATCATGAAGTCCAACCCCACTGCCAAAGCAGGGTCACCTAGGGTAGTCCACACAGGAATGCATCCAGGAAGGTTTTGAAAGTCTCCAGAGAGGGTGACTCCACAACCTCTCTGTGCAGCTTGTTCCATATGGTACACGTGTAACTATTCACACATGTCTAATTACCCCCCCATACAGTCATCGTTTAAACTCACAGTTAATTGCCAATAAAATACACATGCAATGGACATCAAGATAAATCAAAATGCAAATATATTTGCAATGACAACTCTGTCATTAAGCACCTTTTGTGTAAGTCAGCAAAGTGGAAACCTAATAGTGAGTTGTAATTGATATGCACAGCATTTACCTTATTGGCTCCAAACTGTACTCTGGCTTTTCCTTTGACTAAAGTGGCATTGATCTGCATGATGACTGATTCTATTGAATAGGCACTGCTCCAGCCCTGAGGGAGGAAGGAAACAGTTCTACATAACATGTACTTGCTTCCTGCGCTCACCTTGCAAATCTGGTTTGGAACAGATATTTGGGATTTCCCCACACACATACTCCAGCTGTACTTTTACCTACTTGTTTTCAGTTAACTTCTACTTTCCAGACAAAAAAAATTGAAAAATTATATACTGCCAGTGATAGTATTAGTAGAAAAAACTTGTAGGAAAGATTTTAAAGGCTGAATTGCACATTTCCAAAATAGAGCAAGAGAGAAGCAAAAGCAGCTCCATTACTACATCATTTCCACATTTTCAGCAACATCACAATAGAAATTACACCTTGTTGCAAGAAGCATAAAAGACTGCTATTTAATGACGTCACTGAGGGATCTACGAAAATTACTGCGTATTTCTGTCATTGCTTTGTCTTCAGGGTACACCAAAGTTTCTGCCAGAGCAAGCAGTTACTTAATTTACTTATTTTAAAGAAAAAATTAATCATTGTCTGCAGAAGAGTTATCTATGCTTGAAGTCATCCTCAATTCTCCAGAGTTGACTTTGTGCAGTAGCAGAGGCTTCTGGAGAAGAAAAGAGTGTCTCTTGCTTCTCAGAACTCACTCTTTGCACTGCCTTCCTCACAGAAATTAAGAATTCAATAGATGACACCCTCTCACTTATTGCCTTTTCCTCAGACCTCTTGGAAGCCATCCAGGGCAGAAAAGAAGGTGTCACTTAAGAACAGCAAGGCAAACCTGTAAGACGGAGATTTATTCTACCACATTCTCTTCCATACATGGATTCAATTCAAGGGAAACTTCTATTTTCACTATTTTAAAGCATGCTTTATTATAATCCAGGTAAGAGAGCCTGTGTTCACCTGTTTAGTAAGAAGTTCCATGCATAATGCACCTCCACCTAGGACATACCTAGAGACAGATGTGAAAGAAAACACATTTGACATCAGTGAATGAAGATAAAACTGTTCACAGCACTTGAAATTCTTACAGGCTAGTTGGTTAATTTTTTTGTTCATCTGAAGCTGAGATGCCCTTTCACTATTGTAACTAGTTAGCAATATAACACTTATGCAAAGAAGATTAGCATTATGAGACACACACACCCCAAAACCAATTCCTTTTGCTCACTACACTTAAATCAGTGACCAAGCTAGTCTGCAAGTCTGGATTAACATTTGAGGAGGTTTTAGGCAAAAATTGTATGGCAGTTACCAGCCAGTCAGTTAAGACTACACAGCAAGTTTAAGGCAACAGAGGGATCAAGACCCCTTCAAAGCACCAATTCAAAGCATCCTACAACTTAAGAAACAACAGCACAATAACCATCCATAGCAGCCGCTCCTTAAACATTAAGGCAGGCACAGTGTCTCAAAGCTAGACACAATCTAAGCAATTCAAAGAGGAATTGCAGATGGCTGTTGGCCTGCTACGTGTTCATAAAACTTGAGAAATATCTTCATATCCCACTTCCAGCTCATAACCAAACTCAAGGTCTACAGCAGCTCATTAACACTTCTAGGGGAAACTTCTTGACATTTGTATGGTAGCCTCAGGATGTTCCCTGCAAACACAATCAACCAGTCTCAAATTGTAACATTTTTACCACAAAATAAAATTTCTGTAAGGCAACTCAAACCTACCCTCCTGTGAGCACAGGAGATACCACTCGCACGAAAGGAGGATCGAAAGGGAAGTTATCCTGAGGGAAAAATGAAACAAAAAACAGGTTAAGAAATAAAACTCTGATGCTGTTTTCCTAAGCAGGAAGTATTTTGGCAGCCCTGTTTGGCAAATCAGATCTAGACCAGCAAAAATTTTCAGTTCTGTTAACAAAAAAAAAATCACTTTTCCACACAGTCCTACTTAAAAAGCAGGTCTGGGGAAACCTTAGTGACAAAGCTGCAATGTATTTTTTGAATGCTACAGCTCCATCTTTATCCAAGTAACAGCTGATGGTCACTTCAGTCACTTCCTACAGTAAGTGACAAAATTAACCCCACACTTATCTCCCATACCTTAAAAGAGAAGTTGAGTAAAATGTATTCTACACCTTCTTTTTCTTTTAAGACCTGAAGATCACTGTGCAGTGGGCTATCAGGATCAACCCTATAAAACAAACAGAAGCAAAATCCTAGGTAAAGTTAATATTTTCACTACCTCTAAACAGTGAAGAGCTCAGTTTTTGTGTTCGTAGTTTACAAACAGCAGTTGAGGGGGATCTGTAGAGAAGTCTTATTTCTTTTATTGAAGTAAACACTTTGCCACAAGATCAGCATGGAACTTGCTGCAATGCACTAGATTGCCAACACTATAAAGCCTTATTTGAACACAGTCATCATTAAACCTGTTTGTTTATTGCAATTTTAACTCTCTTCAGATCACAGGAAATGTATGCTCCATGAAGAGGGGAAAAAAAAAAAAACACCCAACAAACAAAACATAACCACAAAACAAAAATGCAAGAGGAAGACTGTAGTGATCTTGTTTTCAGTAAAGAGTTAGTATTCCATAAAGGATTCACATGACCATAGTTCTCTATCAGCTGTTAATCTGACCCAGTTTCTGACACCCCAGTAGCATTTAAAAGAGACTGGTCAAATGCATGTGATGAGCCAAAAACACATGTTAAAGAGACTGATGGGCTGTTAAATAATCTGCTAGAGATGAAACCACAAACTTACTAGATCTCATTTCAGAATTACTTGATCAGTTTGTCCCCATCCTACCAGTGGGAAACTGTTTTCAGAAGAAACCCTTCCAGTGATTACAAACCTGTAATATTCAGCCATAGTTTGTATGAGACCAGTTTAGTTACTTGTTCTAATAACAATACGGTTCCTTAGTCAAATGGTCTCCTCTCTCTGACATTTATCCTCTCAACTAGCCTGCACACAATTAATTTGTTTTCAGACACTTTTTGCTGGGATAAACACAATACCTCTTCTCTTCATAGTCATTACAGAAGCCACTTGCTGCATGCACTCTACCTTGTCTTTCTTGAAGTCAGAAAAATCAGACCTGTTCATAGCACTTTAAAAGATATTTCAAGTGACTACACACTGGGTTGAACACTTCATAGAAGCACTTAATGGACAAGGCCTCCCCTAACATGGCACAAATTCTTCTGACATATGTAATTCCTGCTGTTTTCAGCTCCAAAACATTCACTGTATTTCAGCAGCAGCTGATATAGTCCTACAATGTCCTTATTCACCATGACGTATCTGAACCAGTGGAAGCTCTTTCATCCATTGCCACCTTTTGTAACCATTCAGGCTAGTCTGGATAGGCTCCTCCTTTCTACAGGTTATTTTGTAGGATGACAACAGATGATCCTGTTACCAGGAATAATTTCAATCTAATATCCCTAGAATTGAAGCTAATTGACTATGGACACAAGCTGACTTATGATCTCATACACACAGTGAAAAAGAATACATGAAAGACAAGCTATGCAGGGCATAACTATGTTACACCTAAGAGTTTCAGTCCTGTATGTCAGCTCAACTCTAGTAGAGCTAAGGGTACTAAGACAGTTCCATTCTTTCTCACATCTTGAATGAAACAAGTTGTAGTTCCTTGAAACTGAGAACCAACCAAAAAAATTAAAACATCAAGATAAAAAAAATTAAGGTTTCATATTTTGAGTAGTTCTGAAAAGAGAATTAACAATAAAGGAGAGTTAAAGTGATACACACTGTATTGGCTGAGCAAAAAGGGGTTGGATTTTGGCCAGCTCAGTTACTACAGTTCAACCTCTGTCTGCATTTCCTTACACCAGGACTGCAGCCACCACACTATTTTATACACTCTGGCTAGACAGTCTCATTTATCAAAACTAAGAATCTCTGCAGAAACAACAAAACAGATTCTTCAGAACATGAAAGAAATGTTAATAACTTACTTTAGAAGCTTAACATGCCATTCATACAAGCTGTCATTTACCAGTTCCACTGAATATATCCCTGTAAAAATATTAGAGAGAATTAATTCTGCACTAAAAGTTTAACAAGGTAAAATTCAGCAAAAATATTTTTGTGTTTTTAAGTAGAAACACTGTCAATAGATGCAAACAACAGCTAAGACACTAAAGCACATCCTCCAATAGCAGAAGCATTTCTGAGCAACTACACTGAAAACCAGAAAATGTTTTCCTGTAAAAAGATTCTCCACAAATCAAAATGTTTGTCTGACACCTAACCATTTCCCCTCCTTCCAGTTTCCCTTCAAACTTCCCACAGCTACCACTCCAGCTTACTTAGTACTTAGACAGCACACAGCCAACACTTCAAAACTACTTAGCAGACAGTCCAAGTACACAGCATGATACTGTACTGGAGACAGCACACTCCCAACAGCTGACCAAAGAAGCCAGAAAGATGAATCAAAAGAATACTCATCTCTGGAAGGCTGCTGGTGATTTTCAGCTATTTGTATTAAGCACATTAAACAACAGTTATTCACTCAAAGAGAAGGAATGAAACATTGTATATTCAAGCTCCCTCTCCACAGAAGTTCACAAGCAGCCCAGAGAAAAAACACACACACCAACCAATAAATCTTTAACTATCAGAGAAGATTTAGACAACAGTACTAGTGATGTACAAAACTAACCTCTTACTCCACAAACTATTCATGCATATGTACTAAACCACTATGAGTGAACTTTTTAACTGGGCTAACACTTAATAACATCCCTGTTGCTCATCTAGCTATCAGGAAGACATGGCAGGTCAGAAATCTGGCTAGGATTTCTGAAGGCTATACAGCCAATAAATTGCTGTCTCCATTCTCTCCAGTAATTATTTCCAAGCTGTATTTTTCTGTCTTGCAGCTGAAGCTTTTAAGCATTAGCACCTGGAGTTCAAATGACAATTCACATTGTCCAGTTACTTGGTTTACTGAGTTTTGGAAAGCTTTAGAAATAAAGAAACCAGACTTGTTTCTCCTTACTGCAGAGCCACAAGCAAGTGGGAGCTGCAGCCAAGATCATGATTTCTAATTTCTCGAAGTCTAGGACAATAAAGTATGTCTTGCTCTGCTCTCAACGTCCCTTTTAATGAGCAGCTAGTTCAGAGACACTACACATGACTGTTGAAGGATGAAGGAGATAGTAAGGCCTTTTTCCAATTTCCCAGATCCAAGGACTCTGTTTTCTGAATTGCCATCACTTAGGCAGAAGTCATGAATTCATAATTTCAATTTTTACTGCTCTCATTTAACACAAGAGATGGCATTCAGAACATTGCTTATAGTCAACTCTCATTAAAGATCAACTGCTTCCACCATTTTGCTTGGAGTATTTTCTTCCACCTACACTCAGAAGGGAGAGAAAACTGGAAGCAGACACTTCTTACAGCACCAGCATCTCACATGAGTCTAAGATACTTGTTACAGACAACAAAAGGATGCTGATAATATACAAAATGGCAGCTCACAATAGAACTTCCATGAGCTGGTTTATTCACTAAGCTGACAGTCCTACTCCTGCATTCCTTCCACCACCTTAAACATCCTGCTCTTACCTAGAATTCAGAGACTACTTCAGCTCCAAGATCCATGTGTTTTGCTAACTTCCCAAAGGCATATTTTGTCAGCCTTAAGAGCAGTACTGTACCTAAATGCAGAGTTGTAAAAGGGTTCTTCAGAGAGATGAACAGATCAGGACTGACAAGAGTGCACCTTAACAGAGGAGCAAGCTACTTAACCTTTCAAGCACCTGATTTTGAGCTGAAGAGTATCTGTATATCCTCATGAACAGCAGCAGCATCAGGGTTGCTCACTGTCTTGACTACAGAAGCTTCTTATCAACACTATCCGAAGTTGAGGGGGGAGGTGTTCTGGGATGTTAAGTCAGGAAGATACTGCTTTGAAACTTTGAACCACCCTGTCAGTCTTTTTTTTTCCCCCCTCCCATTAATTTAAGTATTGAGCAGAGAAAAAGTTACTGTCAAGAAGAATTTATCTGATTAGTGCCAGCTTCTGAGAGGTTCTTAAGTCAGAGATGGGAATTGAGGTCACTTCACAAACACAGGAAGTTTTTTGGGATTATTCTTTTAAAAGGCCATCCACAGAGATGACCAAGTAAAAGCAATCACACAGAACTATGAAGCAAGCAAAATATTAGAGGTTAAACAGTAGAAAGCAAAACAGTTGCTTTCAAAATAGAGGCAATGTCTTTCATGTACAACAACTAGAAACAAATCCCATGTAGTCTTTGACTAAAAGCAATGATTGTAAGTCACTATATATGACCTGAAAATATAAAACCTGACCCACACTAAATAAAGTGACCCTTATGCAACCAGAAAACAGCCCTAGATTTTTCTGGCTCACATCACACAAAAAAAGAAAACAGTGTTAAATTATCTTGAAACAGTTACCAGAACCATGAAGTTTCACAGTATTTCCTTGAATTTCTTACTATTAACACACAAAAGGAACAATGGGACCGTGGAGCAAGTACTGAGAACAAAGATCACATAAAAAAAGCTAATTATCCACCATGCCCCTGCTCACATGCTGACAGTTATCTAACAACAAAAGACAAAACTAGGCTATAAAAGCAGGAATTTTGTGCAAAGTAGAACAACTGATATTTAAATTCTCTCGAGTCCTAAAACTAAATGAAGTCAAAAGGAACGAATCCAGGCAAGTTTTATAACAAGCAGCACAATTTTACTGGCAACATTTAATAAATGTATCAGTAGGATGGCGTTTCAAAGCAGGACTGCCATCAGCTTTATAGTGCCAACCTCCACTTGACACTTCATTAGTATGTTTAAGAGACCACCACAGGCATCCAGTTGACTCTTTTTACATACTATCAGCTGATGACTCGAGAATATCTTACTACACTCAAGCTTTAGAATCTCAGCTTTCTTTATAGTTTTGCAAGATTCACTTTTCCTCAATTGGAGTATGCTTTCCTGAATCAACATTTCAAGTCCTCTTCAACTAGTTAAAACTTGTTATTAATCTAAAACCAAGAAATGGGGGTGCCAGCAGTATGAGTATGTGATTAAGTGCCACATAGTCTGTACAATCGAGTCTACCCACAAAACTAAACCCTGCAGAGCATACAGGGGCAGTGAAGCATCCCTCATGACTAAATTCAGATCTATTTCTAGGCTATTCCTTAGCACCACTAATCCATTCTTTAACAGATAGATGGTGATTAGGGCAGACTGGCAAGCACTCTGCTGCACTAAAGCCTGAAAGAAGGAGGCTACATTAGATCAACACTAGGTTACCAAATCAAATTTATACTTGAGACATTAAACATTCATCATTTAAAACTAATTTACCTAAAAAGTACACAATGGCAAATCAAAACAGAAGCCTACTGTCTCTTCAACTCTGCTCTTCCACCAACAAATTAAAATCCAATAGTCACCAAGTGATATTTAAGCCCACTAAAAGCTAACTAGGGCAGAAAAAGAAAAGTAAGAGAATTAAAGCTTAGACTTTCCAAATGGACATTTCTCCTGTTTCCACCCTGGCCTGCATCAGGTTCTCATACCTAGCTGCAATGACGGTTGTCTCCATCATGTAACAGGAATATAACTTGCCTGAAATTTATGTAATTTCCATTTCTTGTGCAGAAACACCCAGAACAATTCAGTACAATTCCTTTGTTCAGCTGGTTTAGATACAGCCGTTATAAGGATCAAAGAGGACAGTCAAGCACCTACCTACTGCTAACCAGTGTTCATTATTCAAACAAGTTTGCCTTCTGTTACCATTTGCATCCTTATTCCAAAGGATCCATGGTGCTCAGGATCAGATGAACACCATCACAAAATAAGTAACAGCAGGGTAGTTAAAGTTCAGTCTGGTTCTATGGTTGGAACACAAATCCCTTCACAACAAGCACATTCTTGTGAACAGTACTAGCTTTTGCCCTATATACCTGAAGGGCTGAGTTTCAGGTACTTCCCCCGCCACGAGGCCTTCTTAGTTACACTAGACCTGTTACTTCTCACATTGAGCTTTGCATAACAACAAGGATGTGCGCTGCAGAGGATATGTATCCTGACTACTTCCCCCCACCCACCCCCATACACTGTATCGTCATGTTTTTTCTCATACATGCACACAATATTTACACATGCAACAACAAAAATCATAGAAGGATTACTATTTGCCAGGACAAGGGAAATCTGAACCTTTTTACCTGTTTTGTAACTCTGTGATCTATATATATCCCTGAGTTCTTTCATAAGTCGATCTGAAGCCTGAACTGACCCAGAGACTGCACCCTGAAACAAACAAACAAACAAGATACCAAGTGAAAAGTAGTATTTACATCCAACAGCTTTATTTCCATTAGAAAACACTAAGAATAATTTCTGTAGTAAGACTGGTTTTGAAAAGTTACATACTCTAGTGAACAAAGACTACTCAATACAAACAGGACACTCCCCTCTAAGTACCTTGTACCTTAATATACACTACTACATGGTATAGGTGATACAGACTTCTAATCAGGATACAGTAAACATTTTTGTGCAAAGTAGTTTAATTTCCTTAGCATTTTGATTTCCAAGATACATCTACTGTACATTTCTGATTGAGAAATATATCCTTTTACCTCTGCTCTTATTCACTGTAAGGAAGAGTAAGACTAACCCCAGTAACAAGCTTCTGCACATAAGGTTTTATTGTTTTCTCAAATGTGTATTTCTATTGAATTATGGAAGAAAGTACAAGAGTTGGAAAGTACTCACTATAGAACAGGAGGTTACAGATAAGTGAGAAAACCAAACACCTACACAGAGGAAGACCAAGGTAAGTAAACCTCGAAATACCATGTATTTATTGTGATTTGTCATCAGTCTTAGTTTACGCAACCAGGGCAGAAATCTCTCACATTGAGAGCTCAGTTCTGTATTACTCAGCATCTCAAAGTGATAGCAAACATTATATACAATTTCTGAACATAGTTTATTTCAGCCTCAGATACAGTGACAAACAAACCAAAAAAGAGAGACCTTTAAGTGACATGCAAATCAAATGCCATTGGCTGTAAAACACACCAGTAACTGACAAGCTAATGAACACACAAGTTACCAAGTAACCAATGGCTGCTTATATCAATAACTGCTGCACTGACTACTCTGTACACATCCCCAACATCAGCAGTTCTGTGACCTTGGTATTAAATTTTGCTTCAATTTGAGCTTTCAAGTGAGGGCAGAACTTCTTCCTCTTACAAAATGCTAAACCTAGCAGGAAAGATTTTGGTATCAAACCTTAGATGTCACTTGATTACCCTTCTTGTACATTCCACTTGAAATCCCATTTTATGCTGAATGCTTTTGGTGAACAAAGAAAAAAAAAAAGTGTTACAAGACTTAAAATACAGAAGAGGAATGAGGACTCCAAATGAAGTAAGGTAGGTATCACTGTGAAACTCAACATTATGGAGCTCTGCTTTTTCACTAGCTGATTGTTTTCCAAAGGTAGTTTATTCCATGACCTGTGCATTTCTCTGCTGCTGCTTGGATTTCAGTCACTCACACTGAAATATGAGCTAATACATGTGGCGCACAAGTATGCTTTCGGGAGCAGAGGGTAGAGGAGGATGACATACCCAACATCCATACCCCAAACACGAGAAAACCCCACCTAGAATAAAGTTAAGTTTAGTCTCTTTGCATGAAACACTGAATGATAAATCTACAGATCTGTTTTTCTACTCTATCTAAAAATATGGAATGATTTGTTTCTTCTGGTCCCTTTCCACTATTATCATCATCTACAAACAAATTCTTCTTGGACAGAAGCATCGAAGTATTTCCAGAGGAATATGAAGCAGCTATGACCATTGCCTAGTCCCTGAAATGTCATCCTTGTTTGCCTGAAATCAGCATGATGTTATACATTCTAGGAGATCTCAACTGTAAAATCAAATTATTTGTTAATAAGGATAAAGTATCAGGAGCAGTTACCTGACGCTAAAGCCTTGACCTTCTCCTTTGTCTTCTCTGTTCAGTAGCATCACAATTTGCTCGACTTCACACTATAATCTGTAGACTAGTCTTTTAGGCTATTTTCATATTCCCTTGGATTTAATTATGCAGATTACTGAAATTCCAGTCTTTTTTTTAGTGTACCACTATGAAGAATGAACTTTTTAATTCAATACGCAAATAAAAGGCAACTTCTTTCATCCAATTAAACAAAAGCTACGTAAAGATAGGGATTCAGATAAGTAATTTTTCATTTTGCTGAAGACTCTGTCTACACAGGAGTTGCAGACAAAGACAGGATCTCTCTTCCTTTAACTGCCAGTGAACAAAGTTTTATAGAAAAAAACTTGTTTACATATTATTTGCGAAGTACTACTATTTCTATCCACTAGTTGCAAATTAGCTGAAAAAGAAATCACTACCTTCACCATTTCACACAACAGTGTCAAACAACCGTTGCCTGTAAAACTGTTGTGCTTCTTCAGACCTGTAATGTGAGTATTAAGGTTGAGACTCACGAATGGGTGGAGGCTGGAGGGAAAATATTTATTACAGAAGCATCAAGACTTTGGCTTTCTTCCGTGCAAAGTTGTGCAATACCCTTGCCTCATCTGCTGTATTTCTTACTGAAAGAAGGAAATTTTTTTCCCCACAGAATATATCAGCCTCTAAATACAGACAATTTTAAAAGCAGTTTAGATTCTCACACACATCCTGGAGCAGTGTAGTTTTCCTCACTGCATTTTAATTTCCACTCATTTTCCATACTAAATTCCTGTACGTATTGGAAGCTCAGTTTTGCATACAAAAAATGAGTAACTGTACTATAGTGATTTTACAACCCACCACATACTCCTCAGTGCCATTGTAACTGCTGAGAAACTGAAATGGCATTAAAAAGAAAAAAGTTAACCTCTGCAGACTGCCTTTAACAGTGCTTGTTAGCCTTTTTTCCTAGAAGCTTCTATTTGGCCTGCTCACTCCTTACATAGCAGCACTAAATATAGTTAGACTGCTACTCTAAAGAATCAATAGACTGCAAACCAGTAATCCACAATCAAGAGAG
This sequence comes from Dryobates pubescens, assembly GCF_014839835.1. Taxonomy (NCBI): domain Eukaryota; kingdom Metazoa; phylum Chordata; class Aves; order Piciformes; family Picidae; genus Dryobates; species Dryobates pubescens. The sequence goes on along the minus strand of NC_071628.1, from coordinate 19,807,955 downwards.
AGGCTAGGAGCTTAACCTAAGAAGTTTAGCACAGGAGCTTGCTTTACATGCTTTGAACTACCCTTAGACGACGTCCAAGCGGACACCTGCAGAGAAACTCCTGTACCTGTTGGTAACCTTAATACCAAGCACCAATTGTTTGAAGCAAAGTTTCTTTTGGTGTCATTTTTGGTTTAATAAGTACTGTTAAAGTGCAGTTTAGAAGAGACTACTACTTGCATCACACCACTGTATCATATAGTAAAGCACTAAGTTCAGTTTTTACTATAATGGTATTGAAATCTTTAACTTTCAATAACTTGATATATGCAAGTTAGTTTCAGACTTAATTCAGATATAAATGAGTACCCTTCTGAAAAAGTGGGACTTAATCCTCCAAGGGAGATAAAGATCCCCTTTCTCTAGGTAGATCAAGATTTCTGATGCATTTCAGGCTACAATCAATGGGATCTGACAGGTATGTGTCACATGGGGTTGATGCCAAGAACAAAAGGTGTAGCCATCTGATTTGTAAACTGAAGAAGTTAACGGAGCTGCCAGACAAGCCTCAAGTGATTTAAGTAATCAGACACAGAAAAGTACCACTTGATCCCCCTGTCCTGCATAAGCACACTTGTGGTTCTCCAGAATAAGGAGCAGGTAGGCTGAAGAAGTCCCTGCTACAGGAGGTAAACATCTGTGGCCAACATACCAACTGCTGCAAAAAGACTCCAGAAATACAGTATTATTACAGCATGAGCTTTTCACTTTCTCCTCCCTCTTCAACCCTCAAAACACAACCCTAGTCTGATCTGAGATAGAGGTACAGTTCACTGCTGTTTTAAAACCAAAGACCAGATTGCTTTCTATCTGATCAGAAAAATAGTCACATATCAAAACCCTATAGTAAAACATCTCACTACCCAAACAAGGCTAAAGAATAGAAGTTTGCTCTGTTGCCACTGAACTTCCTCAGTATTTATGCAGAGGTCCATTCATTCCTGAATTCCATTCACTATTGAACAAATTCTGTGCAGAAGTCTGACTTCACTTCTGTGAAGTACACTTACTTGAAGGATTAAACTGAAAAAGGGAAATGACACCTTGTACTTCATAAAACCTGAAGATGAAAGTGCAAACATTTGAGACTTCTAAAGGAAAGTGCATAAATTCCTCAGCAGGAAATGGAAAAAGCAAATAGCTTTATCTCAATAAGAAATACATTAATCTCTACAATGACTGTATGGGGAAAGATCTTTGAAGAGCAAGCAGCAGCAAGTTGTTAAATATTTGAAGTTAATGATTCCAGCTCAAAGACCTTTTTTACTCCCAGTAAGCAAGCTGCTCTTGAAAGTTATTACAATGTTAAGAGGAGGATTAATTCCAAGTTACATTCTGTACCACAAGCCAAATTTATTTCTTAATGCCATAAGAATAGGATTAGAGACACTGCCAAAGAAGAGACCTTGTTCACAAAATTAGCAGATATGTATTCTTCCCTGGTGTAAAAAAAACCCCACATAAACCCTATGAAAAAAGCTTCCGCAGCAGCAAAGTGTCTTTAACCTGTTAAGAATGTACAGGAATGACACTCAGCCCTTCCCCATGGAAAAACTGTTAGCATGATCTGTAACCTCCACTTGCATTTCAGCCAAGGTGACAGAAGATGATCCATGGATTTGAGCCAAAAAGCATATAGAGGAACTGCAAAGGCTTCTGGTTGCATTGGGCACTACATTATACTTTGTGTTCCCTTTTCCAACAAAAAGCGTGTATATGGCATGCCTTTGTTTTACATTCTGCTGCAAAAAAAAAAAGAATACAGCAAATAGAGCCAAGTCCTTTGTGTGAACACCAGGTTATGCTTAGCCACCACATTTTCATTTGTGAAACTCACACTGGCCTTTACAGCCCTTCACAGCTAGCTGCCTTGCAAATTAGAATTTGACTTCACATCAGGATACTGAACAAACTGCTATCCTGGAGCACACTTAGCACGTTCTATTAAAAGTCCCATGTTTGGCAGAAGAAAGAGGCATTTAAGTGCTAGTAGGTTAGCTCTTTCCTAGGTCAGTAGTGCAGCTATAGTTCTCACTCCAAGCACTTCAGAGCAAACCCTCACACGTCCTTCAAGAAGTTATTTAAGAAGTGCAGCTATTTCTGGTGAGACAAAAATACCACAGCTCCTCAGCAGCAGTTGAATACCCTGTTCCCTGTACTCAGCTGACCTTGTTTATGCACCAGCATCAACAAGAGTGTCCTGGCATGAGAAACAGCTATTATGTAAGTTGAATCTGCTGTTGTCAAACAAAAGCAGAAGTGGTTTTTTTCAGCTAGTGTTCATTTCAGCTCCTCTAGATGTGAAAGGAAAATGCAAAAGGAAAGGCAATATTTACCAAATGGGAAAGAACACATAGCAAAAGAAGACCTGCAGTTTTAGGAGGCTTTGCACACCAAGGAAGAATTTAGAAGAAGAATTTTTTTAACAATTAAGGAGCCTTCATCGTTATATCTGAGCTATAAAAACAGTAGTAGCCATCTTCAAATTCTAAACAGTAACTGACTACTTCCTTTATGGTTAGTGAAGCCTTAAAACAGAACTAACTACACAGCATCTTGTTTACCTGCTTTTAAATACTGAAATGCAGATCAGGTTTGGCATGTGGATTTTCTTTTTCAGTTGGCTTGTTTTGTTGTGGTTGTCTAAGTGCAATTTATGCTTGATAGAAAATAGGTACTTCATGATTTTTCCAGTAAAAGAACTAGAACAAAGCAGGTTCCTTGGGCAAAAGTCCAGATCACTACATACCAATCCTAAACTTTATTCCTCACCTAAAAGCTTACAAGTACCTCTGAATTACCTAAATACCACTCACATCCTCAACTATTAGCTCAATGAGAAACAGCACATCTTGGGTCTGGACATGACCTACATGTATGCTGACTCTCCAAGCAACAAATGAACAAAAGACACCCTTATGAGCTCACACAGTAGCAGGTGCTTATTCAAGCCCCTTCTTTCTATACAGGTAAGATGAAAACTTTAGAAACCTCACTTTAGGTTGAAATTGGAAATGAAGCAGTTTCATGCTTCACATTTTATGCTTCTGTGAAACAAGTTTTGATTTCTTTAAAAGCCAAGCTAAATAGAATCAAGGTTGTATTACATCATCATTCTCTTACATGCACCTTTAAGAAACAGAAGCTTCTCTGCAACTTGGCATGTGACAAAATATTTCTAAGCCTCTGGAGAATAACTTTTTAATTTATTTTTTTTTTACATCTGTCTGCTGGCAGCATCACTTAAAATGTGATAATAAAGCTGCAGAGGTGCTGAAGGCTCCTTGCTTTACGCCTGGCAAAAAATTCCACCAACTTTCAGTAATTCCATGTTGTGCAGGTATTGCTGAAAAACAAACTCACACATAAAATGGGTTTCAAGTACAAATTCCTCTGTTCACTAAGTGTGTGAAGTCACCCATGACTTTTAATGCAGTTGGTTTTATATATGGATTTGTTATTTTCACATGAGCTTGCTGTACTACAGGTAAGATCCCAGGGTCTGCCCATCTCAGAGCCCAGGACTCTTACTAGAACTATTTGACAAAAACTTTAGCCTCTCTTCCAGTGACCCAATAAAGTTTGCCCTGACACAGGTTCAGGAAGTTAAAATAATCCAATGATTTATTAGAGTGACAGATACCACAGATTCAGGATCAATGGCAAAAAATGAACTACCTGCGAGATGATCTCAGGGTAATAAATCCTGGGTCATAGCTGACAAAGCTGGAGATGCAAGCCTTTGCAATAGCTCTAATACGTAACAGGAATGCAACAAAAGTTAAATTGCCTACTGAAGGCGCAATTCTTACCAAGAAAGTTGCCATTTGTTGGGTGCAGGAAGAGCAGCACAGCCCATTGACTGTTCACATACTGTCTTTCCCTCCCGACTGCTTATGCTGCTGCCTCTGCACACAAGCGTTCCTCTTGTGCATTTCATACCCCAGCTGTCTGTACCTTCTAAGTGGCATTTAGCATGATTTGGGTGGAGAGTTGAACAAGAGTCACACTCCATTTGGCTCATTAGTATACCGAGGGGTATTAACTTTAACATTACAATTGCAGTTAGTTAGGTAGCAGATTTCTGCTTCAAAGGCAGAAGTATCACAAGGGAAAAACAAAAATTGTTAACTCACATTTAAGTGATCTTGCCTTTGATTTTTTCTGATTTTTTCCAAGATTGCAAGATTCTCTTTTTCAATGCCTTCATCCTCAGATTTCTTCCCATCAACAGGTTCTTCCTCCTTCATATCATAGTGATCCAGATCTTCAATGTCCTAGAAGATAGAGGAAATTTCCCTGTAAACAGCTCTTTGTTAAACAAAACCCTTTCCAACAGCGAGACACAGGTACATGCTGCACAGCACTCAGTGATTGTTGGATGCCATTTCTAGTTTGCTCTAACTTCAGTCTCAGCCAGCAATACTCACTGGAAATGTAGAAAGCCTCTCAATACAAACAGGACAAATTCACAACCTGTCTGGTAACTGAAACAAGCATGATAAAACCTCTGCAAGAAGCTGTGGCTGTAGCACATTAGCCTATTTAAGTAGGTAAAACCCAGGAAGTTAGGTATTCTGAACAGGGCTTGAGAATCCAAAAGTACCTAAAGTTAGGACATTTTCAAGATGCTTCTTTTTTCAGTTTGACTCCTAGCTGTATTACAGTTCTCTAAACAATGATTAACACATCTGGCAGTGCTACAGCAGCTCTTCAAGAAAGTTAAACATTAGAAGGCTACATGTACTTAATTCAAGGTGAACATTTCAGATGAAGAGTGGATGCAGACATTTTGAAACTAAGACAGGAGATAAAATGATGTGGTCAAGTATTCTGATCATACAAGCCAGCAATGTCAGTTATGAGTTCCAGACCAAGATACTGGAAAAATCTTCCACTCTTTATTCTGAGATAGGTCATCCTATTGCAGCAGAACACTCTGAAGTGAGGATACCTGCTTGTAAGGTGATTCAAGTGCTATTTGTGGAGAAGAAGGGAAGGATGTAAATACCTTGAGATGGAAATGGAAACACTAGAGCAAGTATACAAGCAAGTTATGATCATACACTATGAGATGAACTCCAATATGCTGTGCTCCACCAGGTCTGTGGAGACTCTTTATGCACCATCTGTTTGCACGGCAGGAAAACTTGGCCATGCATGCCAGTTCAGGGATGTCTCACATAGTAAGAGACACACCTATGTGGTGCCTTTGAGAGCACTGTTTCCTCCAAATGGAACAGATTTCAAACTGAGTATTCTTCAAAATGCTCGTGTTTCTCAAAATAATGATCTAGCACTAAGAAGAACCATAAGCTGCTTTTCAATCTAGAAACTTGACTAAATCACAAGTTGAATGTAAGTGCCACACAATATCATCTGACAGCCTATACATAATGACAGAGATGACACTCTTTCTGATCAGAAACATTCCAAACAGTGAAAAAGGCTCCGTGCAAGTCTAAAAGCAACTAGAGTTTTGTGGCAGCAGGATAAGGAAAGGTACAAACTACCTTTCCAGAAACCCTGGCTCAAACAAATGTGGTCTGGATCAGGGTAAATACATTAAGAAAGGCTGCTTCAAATTAAAGACATGGGTAACAGACTTTTTATTCAGAAAGGAGTCGTTCAATCTTAGTACACACCTTTGTCATTAAAAAAACCTGAATCTGAAGTAGTCTGAACAGTTCTACAATATGGTGATTTCTAAAGGCTTAAAAAGCAAGTATGTTGGAGCTACTCATGTAATGTAGAAGTAATTGAAAGGGGTGGCTCTCACACAGTAACAAAAAGATGTGTTGCTACACAATGACATAAAACCCTTAAAGTTCAGCATGTCTGTTTCAGCTGTCCTTCCATTTCCTTCAACATATTATAGTTAAAAACTAGCTCACCTGTTCCATGAATCAGCAAACTGATTTATTCTTAGCCAGTCTGCTTCAATTTGGGAGGGACTTTCAATCAGAGCCAGTTCATATGCTGCTTGGAACAATGCAAACTTACTGATTTGGCACACAACGTTATGAACTGTTTGATTAAACACAAACAGATGTCCAGTTCTCTGTATCCAAGTACCTCACAGCTGAGATCTAGGTTTAAGAAGAAAACTTCACTAGTTCTGTGGCTGAAGTGAAAGATGATATTAAAGTAAACATACACATTTTATTTTCTATTCAACTCTAGGGAAATTACTTTTTACAGATTGACTTAATTAGCCAGCCACTAAAGAGTAAAATGTCAGAAAGCTAGAACAGAACATCAATCTCATATATACACATACTTCACCCATATCTTCTTCCTCCTCCTCCTCTGATGTAACTTCTTCTGTTGTTCCATTCTGTAATACAACAGCAAAGTTTCTGCATAAATTGCTTAAGTTTTTTTTCAAAACCAGGAAGTCCACTATCACAGAGAAGGCAGTATATATGATAGGTACACTTCACAAGGTCTGCAAAGGACTGGTTTAATGTGAAAAATACTCCAGGAAAGCATCTCTGTGTATGCCCGTGAAGAGACTTTTGCATGAAGCAAAGATAAACAATGTCGCAACTAGGTTCACATTAAGTTTTAAGTGGAAGCTTAAGATTCAGATAAAGATATCTGATTCTGAGACAGTGACAAATGCAATGAACATGTCAAGCAGGTTATAACTCATGATCTCTAACCCATGAAAATCAGATCATAGCTCTGACTAGAATCCACATAGATGCTAGACCCCTGAAAAAGAAAAAAGCCAAACTTCAGACCTCTAGAACTTAATGGATTTTTTATCTCACTACCTAGAATGTCTATGCAACAACTACTATCATCATATAGCCATTGCTATTAGATTATATGACAAAATACCAAAACAACACTGAGTTAATTTTTCATGACTTTCTATTTCAAGATACTACTTTGAGATTGGGAAGCCTGAGCTGCACAATACTCTGGCCACCATTTCAATATGCTTGAATGCTGCTTACTCCTTTGGCAAAGAAGGAATGTTACTGCTGTAGATAATGCAGGGAACTACATGGATCTCTGGTCTGACTTACTAGTACCACTCTTATTTAACTTCTAGATTATCTGACATCTGTGGTTAAGAAACCTTCACGAGTTTGGTTTTGACTTTCAGAGCACAAGGAAGACTCTTCAAAGAAGTTACTCCCTGGTATTACAGGCCTATCACCTTGTACGGCTACAGGGGTGTCTGAGAAAAAAAGACCTATAGGATAACAATTTGGCACATAACCAAAATTAAGCAAGTTATTTCTCATTACTATAGTACTGTCACCACAGGAAAACCATCTGTTATGCTAGAGAAGTTTTTAGAAATCATGTCATCTTAACACATAAGCAAAGGAAGATACCATAACCTTATTAAAAATACAAACCAGAAGCGTTACTGTCAGTTACCAGTTCAGTTTATCGGCACAAAGTATTTCAGTTAACCAGAACATTTCACAACTCTTAATTTGTCAAGTGCACAAAATATAAACAAGGCACCTCAGATACTCCATACCCAAAGTAGCATATGGTCTTGATATCCCAAGACTGCAAGGGATTGAGAGGAAGGAAAACATCAACAATAGTTCATGCAAGTGCAGGCTGTAATACACATGGTCTTCAAGAAAAAGTGAACGGTACTGGATTACATTCACATTTCAGATAAAGCTAAATGTGGGAAGCAATAGGAGTGCACAGTAATTGTTCTGGATAGTGTTTAGGAGGGAATTAGACAGCACTGGTATCACATACATACCTTTCAATGACACAAACTCAATTGTGTAACATTATGACTCCATTATTAAATAGATTCTACAAACAAAACTCAGACTGGGGACACCATAAAGCAACAGTGCCTCGTATCTCAGTTGTGGCTTACACAAGGTTTAATCACTCCTACCATCTTTTTTTTTGAAGCTGAAAAAAACAACTCCTTCACTGCTGTAAGGAGGTGCCCACAGCTTTTTAATTTACCTGTCCAGCTGGTAATGGCTGATCTAGCATTTCAACATCTGGATGCTGAGGAAGATTATATAATCTGCAGAGGTCACATATTAATCGCTTCAGCTGTTGTAGAAGCTATAAAAAAAGAAAATATTGAAATGTCTATTTAAAGCAAAGAACAGAAACAGATCTTATTTTTCTTCACATCTTGGTACTGAAAACTCAGTCAGTATACAGCCTTTAAATCTGCATGCACTGGAATAAACTTTAAAGGTCCCTCTCAATCTGTAGTCACGGCAATAAATTCCCCATGGTGGGAAATCAAGGACAACAGTTTAAAGATGGCTCCCATTCAACTCCTCATGTCAAGTGAAGAAAGCCAGGAGCAAAAGAACAACCTACTCTGGCAGCATCATCCACTGCAGGCACAGGTGTTTCAGCCACATCACTAAGGAATAATCAAATGGTCACATCCCATAAGATGAGTTTCTTAAAGAACCATGTCTTCAAAAAAACAAGGATGAACAGTCTGATTTTCCACATCTGATTCCCTTTCTAGGGTACACCATTGAGGCACTAGAAGCTATACAAACACTATGCAGATGTACTGGTTTGAGTTAGAACAAGACTAATTATTCACGACAACTTTACTTCTCAGCTCAGCCTCTCCTAAATAGCTGCACTTTCTGAAGTTTTCCCCAGTAGTATCTGCTCCTAGCAGCGATAAAGCTCCATGTTTAGAGTTGGTACCAAGGACTGGTATGCAGCCCAAGGTCACTGCTACATCCTGCATACCACCTTAGGAGTGCAGTATACAAGGCTGCACCTGCAGGGAGGATCACACAAGATGGGTAACCCTAAGCTGACCAACAATGGACTGCATTCCATAGACATCATACTCGGTATGAAGCTGAGGGATTGCAAGGGTCAAGCACCCTACAGTATAGGCTACATTATCCTGAAAGGATAACAGCTCTTGAACACTATTTATATACTGTATTTCTTAAAATACACACTAAAGAAAAAAATCCAGTTGTTCCAAAAACGCTCCACATGTCTAAATCCTTGCTATTGTCCAGTTCAAATGCTCTTCCCTTACACTCTCCAAGGTTAAGGATTCATTTCCAAACCCTAATCACTAGCAGTGATAAGCAAATGTTGCCCTTACACTATCTGAAAGCTTCAATGCATTTTCCTTCTCCAGCAGAATTCAATGTTCCTGTTTAACAGGACTGTTATTTATCCAGAGGCCATGAACCGACACACCAGCCTGCGCTACAGGAATTACAACATTCTCTATCACACCGCATTTGCTGTTTCTGCATCATTTGTAACAGGCATCCTGAACTAAAAAAAAATAAAGCAGGAACTGCTGAATCTGCAACACATTTCTTGTCAGTATGTACATGAGATGGGATAGTTACTGTTGCCAGATGCTTTCTGTGATAATCACATTTCTCTACCCTTATTTGAAAGCTTCCACATCTGAAAAGTCAGGAAATCATTTACCAAGCAGAAAGCAGACTAATCAAAAGTTAGCTGATGGATAGAATCGCAGGTCTTAGAACTATTATCCTCAGTATGTCCAAGATGCTTGTTTGCACTGCTACGTGTTTCGCTGAGAATATTTCTTTGCACAAGTAACACTGCCTCATGGAGCACTGGAGCATAAATCACACAGTATCAGCATTTGTCATCTTTTTCAGGCAGCTATGTAGAGCCAGGCAAGCCAATACACTCATTTCATTATATGTGTTGTGAAGTGTTCAAAGCATCTAAATGGGGGCAGGGGAAAGGGTGACCACCAGCATTTGGCTGGTCCAAAGCTTGAAAACGCAGATGAACACAATGAGATGTCTCTACAGAAAGATATGGTAAAGGCTGGGGAAAAAAAAAGGTTGAAAACTTTATTCCTGTCCTGTTTCCTCAATTCCCCATCCTCTTCCTGAGATGTCTGCCACCTGAATTGAAATGCAGAATAAACCTTTGCAGCTAGGACCCACCACACTGTAAGCTTCTCTCGCTTCCTTCTGAACGTAACACCACTACAAAGTACACAAGCTGGCACAACCTGGCCTAAACTACACAGTGGCTGTGCCTGAAAAAGGTGTCTCACTGCCTCCAGCAGCACACCTGCACCTCCTCAGTTGCTCTGGCACTGCCTCAGTTGCACTGGCACCAGACAGCACACAACTACACAGCACCTTACAAGCTTCATGGCAGATCAAAATATTAAAGACAAATTTAACTATAAAGGGGTAGGCAGGAATGTGCAGCTGAGAGTAGGGACCCCCCTGGTAGCAGTCTACACTTCAGAGTTAGCTTCATGCAACTGTCAAACCGCAGTCTCGTTTTTATAGGTATGTTACTTTACTTGATATCACTTTCTGTGATCTGCAAAGGTGGTGGCAGAGTGAGAAGGTGATCCCCACCTCTACAGCCCTTCTTCCTTATTGCTGTTTCCTCCAAAGAAATTAATTTCATACCCTTGATCCTATTGCAATGGATCACCATCACCATTTTGCCTCACGCTCTGCTGATATCTCTGAAAAATCATGGGATAATTTGGCATGAAAGGCACATCTGAAAGTCATCTGACCCAACCCTCTGCTCTAAGCACGGCCCAGCATGATTTGTGCCAGGTATTAATAATTTAAGTGTATTTCCGGGCTAAGTTCACATGCCTGGCCGATGCAAAATGAATGATTAAGACACAGACCATGCTGCTACTGAAGAAAAGTGGAATATTGGTGTACTAAGTTTCCTTAGAATACAAACTGCTGAAAGCAGAACTAAACAGCAACTAGGATTAATCCCCAGAGTGCTGCATTAAAAGAGCAATGTAAACAGCCTGCATAAGGGAAACGCTCAAGTGACTAAATACAATGACAAACATGTACATGGATATTGATTATAATTGACAAAAACAACAGAATGTTATCATTACCTAGTGCTTCAGGAATTCTGTAAGTTTGTAGCTCTTACAGACTCCATCATGCCGGTTTAGAATTTCAGAATTTTGTTTCCTTTGTTAACATCTTAGAAATCTGAAAACCGTTCAGAACGTGCCTTTTCATGCATGAGGAGATCTTTCTAATACCATACAACAGTGTTAACAATTTTAGGATACCTTCAATGATACTAATATACTGCTGGGTTCACTGTGAAGCACCTTGTTTTCTGATTAACAAGAAACAGACTTAAATATAGTGCAAGTTACTCTGTATGTGTTCATATATAAGTGCACATGCGTAGGTATATAAATACATGTGTGTGTGTATATATATAAGAAATTAATCATATCTTAGCCTACAACTAAAGAAGGATACAAGAATAAACAGAAGGAAGAGTGGGACCACTACCTAGCTATTAGGTAGCCTGTGACAGTAACTGACCTCATACACATTCAGCAGCCTTGGGCAGCTTCAGAAAGTAAAGCAAAGCTGCTTCTTGCATTTCATCTCTGACCTCTAACACAGAATTTGTTGCTGCTGCTTTAGTAGCTTTCAAGAAAGAATGTTGGCTCTTGTAATGCCATCATGTGGGACTAAATCTAAATTCCCAATACAGCAGCAGTGTGCTTTGGGACAGCAGCTTATCTAAGCTGTACACATACTCCAGGAATTCTACACTTTTGCCATCTTCTATGCAAACTGAATATGCTCTCAAGGTTTGGAGAGTGTGAGAAATAAAGCTACCTATCTGAATTTAATGTCTTTAAAGCACCAGCCTCCAAATCACCTGTAGTTATATGTAATAATGCATGATGTAAGGTTTGAGACATCAGACTTGAAACTATTACTTCCATTACATTCATCAGACAACCCAAATGGAAGTAGGATTTCTCTCTTTCATGGCACAACTATTGTAACTGACAGCTGCCTTCTAACTACCTACCAAGTTTTGTTATGCTGATTTTCAGGATCCAAGAAGGAATTCAGGAGATGCTTGGGGTCACAAACAATTCTGCAGCCCCTTCACCTGACGACTGGACCTTGTTCAATATGCATAGCCAAGTAGTCAGAGCCTCCAAATCTAATGCTGTCTACACTGATCATGTTCTTAATCTTTCCATGGTTTAGTGTTTAAATTTTCATAGTTCCACACTGATGCCAAGGTAAGTAACAGCTGCAGAAGATTTTCCAGGAAATGTGTACATGGTTTTAATGTAGTAAACCAGCTTTCCTCTTACCATGTCAAATGACAACAAATTACAAGGCTAAAGTTTAAGCTGTAAGAAAATACACAACTGGTAAGTCAGTCTCCTGAAATCCGATTCAGCATGATACATTAATACACTCATGTTCCTCTGCAATGCTTTTTGGGGTTTAACTATGGCAAAGCCCATGAAGACTTGCACTTGCTTGTTTTCAAATGATTTCTACTAGAAGTCTAATGCATCCTAAGTATTTCTGGAGAAAGAGACATTTACAGAGATTTGTTTAAGGTTGAGTATCCTTGATTAACATCCTGGTAAACATTAAAGGCTAGTGATTTCAGGAGAAAAAATAATCCCATTTTTTCCCCAACCAGGCAAATACCAAGGGCAGCATATAATCCATGTAATAAGCAGTATTCTGCAGACTGATTTGTTCTGGATGTATGCATTACGCACATGCATTCCACTACACAAAAACCAATGGAAAAAACCCAACAAAACAAAATTAAAATAACCTGATAGAGACCATCTTTAAGGGCTACTTAATAGCCATAAAGGCAGATTGTGAAAGGAAGTTAAAAAAAAAAGCCATGACTGCAGTAGGCTGTAATACAGCTCTTTGGAGAGCAAAGCAGATGTACTGAAAATTATCTCCAAGTAATATTCAAGAACACTTACTTTCCTGCACAGAATGGGAAGTTAATGTTGTATCTTTATATACAGAGTTCCTACCACTACATAGAAAGGACACTTAGGTAACATACAATGCCTGATAGTTTTCTGAAACCCAAAACTACCCTTAGTCTGTGAAAGGATTTTCTGTAAACAACAATTATCCAAAGTCACAACACTGTTCAAACTTATTGGTGAGACCCCACCTGGAGTACTGTGTCCAGTTCTGGAGCCCCTATTACAAGAGGGATATGGAGGTATTGGAATGTGTACAGAGAAGGGCCACAAGGATGATTGAAGGAGTTGGGGCTGTTCAGTCTGGAGAAGAGAAGGCTCCGAGGTGACCTAATTGTGGCCTTCAAGAAGGCTGGGGAGGGACTTCTCAGGATCTCAGGTAGTGACAGGACTAGGGGGAATGGAATGAAGCTGGAGATGGGGAGATTCAGGCTGGATGTGAGGAGGAAGTTCTTCATGAGAGTGGTGAAGCCCTGGAATGGGTTGTCCAGGGAGGAGGTTGGGGCCCCATCCCTGAAGGTGTTCAAGACCAGGCTGGATGAGGCTCTGGCCAGCCTGATCTAGTGTGGCGTGTCCCTGCCCATGGCAAGGGGGTTGGAACTAGATGATCCTTGTGATCCCTTCCAACCCTGACTGATACTATGATGACTGTTCTGATGAATTGGAAGCTAGCAGGTCAAGTCTTTTTAACAAAACCAGGAACTCTTTGTATAAGTTACCATCATAGCCATGCTCAGGAGGATACCAAGAACACCAAGTTTTTGCCTTCCTAATTGATCTGTGCAAAGAAAGCTCTAGACGAGCTGTTATGTTCTGTAATTTCAAGTTCTCATGCATTTCACTGCTTAATTATTTTCCTGAGTAGCTTAAACCATGCAATTACTTGGGCTAAAATGTAACGTCTTTTAAAGAGCAAGCATTTAAGCCCTCCTTACCCCAAATGTTCTGAATTACTTTTGGTTCATATGTTCTTAGAAGAAAAACTTGTGTTCACAAAGCCCTTCGACCCCCCCAGATGAACCAATTCAATTTCTTGCTAACAGCCAAAGCCAAGTAAACACCCAAAATAACCAAACACTTGCTCACCAGAGTATTGCTCTTCTTAATATCTTCTAAACGCTCTAAGACTGAAGTCAGGTTTGGGTCATCTGATTCCACAAACCATATTGGTGATGAAGAGGGATAAGACTCCTGTGAAAAAAACAAACCAAACACACAAAACCAAACACATTAGAAAAACCATAAAGCTTTTGAAACTCATTCACCCCTAAAATTTCACAACACAGTATTAACATCCCCTTTTATCTCTAGGTTAGGTAACACAGAAGCTTTGAACAGAGCAAGTTTTAAGCAACGCAAGAGAAAAATGAAAGAAATCCAGCCAACTAGATTTTCTAGTATTTCATCCTGTTTCTATCTTGATCAGACAAAGGATATGCATAAGAAACAGTGCTGAAAAGTTTAAAACCATGGGGGTGGGTAGAGCAGGAGAGAACTTTGAAAATGCACAGCAAGTGATAATTACCATTGGTAATCACAAGTAGGACACATCAAAGATTACATCTTATCAATGCTCATTTTTCATAAGAGGTACAGATTCTTCCAAATACAAGCAAAAACTTTTGAGTCTCCACATTTCCTCCTCAGATAAGATTATTCTAAAAGCATTCCAGTGCTGGTTCTCAGACTGAAGCAACATAGCTTAAATCTCCTGCCTTGGAAGACAAGTCAATGAGCAGATCACGATGCCAAAACCAGGCAAATTTATCTTTGTACCAAAGCTCACAGAGGTCTTTCCACGGCTTAAAGATTCCTCAGAATATTGCACACAGTGCTATCCAGAAACCTTACCAAGTAACTTTCTTCCCCCAGTACAGTCCTACAGTTGCCAAAACACATCCTAGTGACAGATCAAGTGGGTCCACAGGAATGTGTACTCAATTTTCCAGGAGGAGGCATGGCATGGTTAGGGCACATACAACAAATGGAACAGATGCAGCCCACAACCACTCATATAATACACAGCCAGAGAATTTTCTTTCACTACACTGCCACAGCATGCAGCCCTTCAAAAGGTGCTGAAAGGCTCCTGCTACAGAAAGGTAAACAGAAGTGTGTTGCCTGTAGATTAGATGTTTCAAAAAGCAATTTCACTTTTTCCTAACACAGGTTTGGTAACATTGAGAGGACAGATGAAGCACCATAGCTTCCAACTCTGCAGAAAGTGTCCCCTCATGTTACTGACACGTTTGGAGGTTTTTCTTTGTTTTTTTTCGGTTATTTGTGGGTTTCTCCACTGGTTACCCATTCAATTCAATTCTAGTAGCTGTGTACAAATTGCCAAACCTCAGTTCAGATATTATCTTCATATCCCCAGGACATACAACACAATGAGGATATTTTAATTCATTACCCTCATTGCAGTTTAAAAGGAAAAAAAAACGTGTATTTCTCATTTGAGAGGTAATAAATCATGCTTCAATCTTCAGCACTTGAGAGCCAAGGTTCCTACTGCTGCTCTAATAGGTGACTCCGAAATGTGCACCATACTTACAGTTTACACTCTCTCTTGATCTTGTATTTTCTGTTTTGTAGTTTGAGACAGCAGCAAATATATTCCTTTTGTGAAGCTATCATACCTATCTGTCAGTGTTACCATCTGGTTTTAAGTGATTTTCAAGTAAACTCAGCCTTAGCAAGCTCTCAAAATACAGCTTTAGACCTTCTAATTTAAACTAGATGGTCTTTTTGACAATACTGGGTTTACCAGAATACAAAACACTCTGCCATTTGAAAACTGAACTAAAAAAAAAAAACAAACAAGAATGTTAGAATTGGCTTTTAGTTACATAAAGCTTACTTCCTGAGCTGGGAGCTGAAGCTCCTGAAAGAAATCATATGACTAGATAAAGGACTTCAGCAAAACAGACTATCACAGTACAGCTCCCACCCAGCAGCATACTCCTGGGAACTTGTAGTGCTTGAGGTCTAAAATTCCCACCTCTAAACTGAAGCCTCTGCATACATTTACCTTTAAACAAGCTCAATCCTGCTCCTCAAGTTTTGTTGTTTGAGGTTTTTTTTAGCTATGATTTAAAATAAATCCAGAGAAATACATGGTTTTCCTAGTATCATGATGCAAAGACACTTGGTATGTTTCTCAGCTTCTCTTTGAAGTACATCATGCACAAACAAAGACCTTGGAATATCTATTCTTAACTAAGGTCCAACATCTCAAATGTCCATTAATGAAGTCCCGTGCTTAGCTTACTAAGATTTTAAGAGTCAGGAGAGCAAACAGATGGGTAGTTACATGTTTAAACACTTGCTTTACCAAATGCTGCCCCTTGGAAAAGTGTATTTTCTCCTCACATTCGAAAGATTAAACACTATCACTGCTGGAGAAACAAGGCTGAACTCCCAGCTGTCGCCAGGATCCCAAACTAGTACTATTCATTAAATATATTCCAGGTTTTGTAGTGATAACATCTCACCCTTTTAGTAACATGCAACCTACCTATAAAGTCTTCTGCGCTAGTGCAGTATTTTTACCTCAAGACTGTCATACTGCACAGGGGGTTTTTATGCACAGTGGGGAGCATCAGAAAGACACTGCTAACCATGGTCCTATTGCCTGAAGACTTCTTTCAATCAGCTAGTGTGACTTTAGATGGCACCAACATTCCCATCAGAACATGCAAAGAACAAGCACAAACCCCTCCCAGACTCACTAGACTATCTGCCTCTTAAAATACTCAGTCTCATTACAATTTAACAAATTCTCCAGATACAGTCAACATTTGGCCTGTATATGCACATTCTCTTAAGAGGTATTTTGAGCTTTTTCTCCTTTCTCCACTATAAAGATTTAATGAGCAGTGCCACAGTAGGACATTTGTTGGTTGCAATCAGCCATCTATTCTGGTCGGGGGGGGCCTATACAAAAACCTCCTCCAGAGAACTCGCAGCAAATCTTTCATCAGACAGGGGCATGACTGACAGTGGTATTGCTTGATTATCAAATCTGTGCTGTTTAGATATAGTACAGTGGCGACCTGCAAGTGCTGATGCCTTCTGCATTGAGTGACACTCCTTCCTCATTCTTTGCTCTCATGACAATTCATTCTATTTTTTGCAAGGACATGAACTCCTGCTGCACATGAGAAAACACACTACAACTCAATACTTCCTGCATTACTAGTGTATAATACATATGAATTACTAGATCCTAAAAATCATTCTTTTTTTTTTTGGTCTGCTTTAGCTTTTGAAACTTGTGAACAGTAGTTTTTATCAGAAAGGCTTTTCTTAAACACATGCCTGCTCATCTCCACTAGAAAAGGTTGAAAATTGTAGGACTTCTGGACTGGAAGTATCCATATATTTAATTGCATATTCCAATTTTTTTCACAACAGATACTTAATAATATTAGCTCAAGCTTCCCCTTTGTTGCAACGCTTTAACTCTTCAGACTTACCTGTAAATACATTTAACTTAACAACAGAAACAGCACTAGGTTTCTCTGGATCTGTAAGTAATCCATATTTTTGGAACAGCTGAGTTCCACGTGGATATGAGTCACTATCTTTTGAAATACAAAATTCACACATGCTTCAAACGTTCTGATCCTGAGATACAAACAAGCTCATGTGTTTGTAACACCACGGCACACAATGAAAACCTAAGCTTGCAGTTTGTAAGGTCAAACTACTGAACTTCACACAAGCTAATTGTGTTGAGAGAATTAAGTCAGCTTTTGCTTCCATATTTGCATTCTATAGAGAGAAGAGATGGATTTGAGTCATGCAAGGAATGCAAGCTTCCTAAATATGAAGACAGTATTTCATGACAGGTAACCTATAATAGTAGTTATTTTACTATCGATTCTCAGTGCTAAACCCACCATTATTTGGGGCCTTTTACACAGCTGACAGTGATTTTTGTATAATCTAATTTAGCTGTTTTTGTATAATCTAGTTTAGTTAGTTTAAGTACCACCCATCTTAAGTGTTTGATATCTTTTATGTAACCACTCTTACATGACATTTTCCTACAACAAAACAAAAAACAGCACAAGAGGCAGAGGCTCGAGAGCTTAGATTTGGGCAGCTTTCACAAGCCAGAGCATGCTGTACAGCTTGGAAAGCTACTGCAATTGCTCACTAAGACACGACACACTGAGATGACATCACATCTAGCATGTACCGAGGCCTGAGGACAAAGGCTGAATGTTTACAGCCAGCCCAGATACAATTACAATTCATGGGATCATCACTTCTGGAGAGCTTTTGTATTAACATCAGGGCAGATTGGGAGCTTTGTCAACACAAATGCTGCTGTAACAGAATGCAGCAAAAGAATGTAGCCTACTAATAAACATACAAAATACAAAGAGAATAAAGCCCTGCATTCCTGCCACTGGAACAATTTCAGAACATACCAAATCACTTAGGAACACCAGAGTGTAGTACAAAAACGCACGATCTCACTGTTCAGACATGCTGCTGCATCCTCCGTAACAGGCTCTACTTGTGTTTTACCAACAATTTAGCTTACTTAAACAGAGGAGAAGCAGCAAAACACGACAGAAAATACCAGGGACATAAACCCAGCTTTTCCTATGTAGAGATCTGTTATCCAAGTATATCCTATCTAAGCTTTCTCATCCTTAGCAATAAAGCTGTTTTACTTGCAATGTTATATAATCATTGTCCTGCTCTGTAAAGCTACTGCGACACAATTTTGATGTTAGCATGAGATTTTTTTTAAACAAGCTAGATTACCACAATTTCAACAGGATTGTAAAGCTGCTAAATTGAAACTGCCCATCTTGCCCACATTCCCAAGATTAACATAACCTGTACACAGTTTGCTATGAGGTAATGGAGGAGCCACATCTCCTTGTACACCACAGAGCCATTTTATGGTCACCAAATGGCAGGAGAAAGCACATTTAATCACACACCATCAGCACTGGGATTAAAAAAAAATAAATTACATGCTGACAGTTCCTCATTCTTATTTCCATATCATCTTGGATTCAAAAACCATTTGTTTCCCTCTCAAAATTCCTAAGTGTGTTAGTTAAACAAAATCCAACCCATTTCATTTATTTTTGGTTTCTAAGCTTTAAAAAAAAAAAAAATCATCTTAATTCTGGACAGAACCTAGCTCTGTTCTTTTTACCCCAGCTACAACTAAGACCTGTAACAGCACTTCTAATTTATCCTCTCAGTACTAAAAATTTTTGTCCGCTCCCCTTTACTTCCAAATAACGTAACATCAAACCCATAGATCTTTTAAACAGCTTAATTGCTTTGAGAAGGCTAGGAAGAGATCATTCCAACTCACATAAATCTTGGTAACGAAGTAAGCAAATCCTAATGTAACAAGACATTTCAGAGGGCTAATACAGTCTTTGCAAGGTGAATGCATTTGCACCTATAAACACGCATCAACTAATTGATCTCAAATAATAGATGGCTTTCTCATAGAAGACATCTTGACGATACCAAGTTCGCTTGAATTAAACAGCAGAGTTAATCTGTTTAGTAAAATACTACAACTACCTGAAGGGAGGTTGTAGACAGGCGGATGTTGGTCTCTTCTCCCAGGCAAGCAGCACCAGAACAAGAGGACACAGTCTCAGGCTGCGCCAGGGGAGGTTTAGGCTGGATGTTAAGAAGAAGTTCTATACAGAAAGAGTGATTGCCCATTGGAATGGGCTGCCCAGGGAGGTGGTGGAGTCACCATCATTGGAGATGTTCAAGAGGAGACTTGATGGGGTGCTTGGTGCCATGGTTTAGTTGATTAGGTGGGTTGGATTGGTTGATAGGTTGGACACCA
The DNA here is from genome assembly GCF_014839835.1 of Dryobates pubescens. Classification (NCBI taxonomy): domain Eukaryota; kingdom Metazoa; phylum Chordata; class Aves; order Piciformes; family Picidae; genus Dryobates; species Dryobates pubescens. Next base: position 19,788,291 of record NC_071628.1, on the reverse strand, counting down.
TGATCTTAAGGTCTCTTCCAACCTGGTCTATTCTACTCTATAAAGTCTTACTTGATTAGGGACCATCATCCTATACAAACATTAGAAAACACTACTGAAAATCAAACTATACAATTAGCTATAATTTAATGCCTATGATTTGAGAGTTGGTCACTAATAAATTTCTCACCTGTGTCAATCCACCTCTTGAGATAAAAACTCCACAAAATTAACAAGAATATCAGCACTTCAGAATACATTCTTAGAGCTAAAATGTATCTCGATGACCATAAAACACTAGTATTTGCAGTTTCTTTAGAGTATTAGTTGTGATTGCACAGCTGACAGACTGGTGTTCATTATTAGGGCCCAAACTTTCCAAAGGCAGTGGAAAGTGTTTTCTACCATTAGGTCCTTCTAGTACTGATGAAATCTACAAGCCAGGAACCTTTACAATTCAGACTGTCACCTGCCCTGCCATCCCATTCCTTATGATTACAAAATGATAGCATGAAAGGTCACTTGGAACTCAGGTTATTCTGAAAGCTTACTGGAAATAATCCAACTAAAAATTTCCCAGAAAACTCAAGTTATTAGAACTCTCCAAATTTTAATTTTCAAACATCCAAACATCACAATTTGCTCTGCTATACAGACTCAATGAATTATATTACAATTATTATATTATTATATACAATTATTATATTATAATACTTAATTTCCAAGTTCAAGTAAAATTTTTCACATTTACATGTGACAATACTGTAATTTCTTTAAGAATCTAACAGTTAGAATCATAGAATCAATAAGGTTGGAAAAGACCTCAAAGATCATCAAGTCCAACCTGTCACCACAGACCTCATGCCTATTAAACCATGGCACCAAGTGCCACATCCAATCCCCTCTTGAACATCTCCAGGGACGGCTACTCCACCACCTTCCTGGGCAGCACATCCCAATGGCTAACAACTCTCTCAGTGAAGAACTTTCTCCTCACCTCGAGCCTAAACTTCCCCTGGTGCAGCTTGAGACTGTGTCCTCTTGTTCTGGTGCTGGTTGCCTGGGAGAAGAGACCAACTCTCTCCTGGCTATAACCACCCTTCAGGTAGTTGTAGACAGCAATAAGGTCTCCCCTGAGCCTCCTCTTCTCCAGGCTAAACAATCCCAGCTCCCTCAGCCTCTCCTCATAGGGCTTGTGCTCGAGGCCTCTCACCAGCCTCGTTGTCCTTCTCTGGACATATTCAAGAGTCTCAACGTCCTTCTTAAATTGAGGGGCCCAGAACTGGACACAGTACTCAAGGTGCGGCCTAACCAGTGCCGAGTACAGTGCTGAGTTGGGTGATCCAGAGTTCTAAAAGATAAGTGTATACATTGGGGGGAGATGAAAATGGAAATTTCATCTTCAGGGTAGGGAGGAAGCAAAGTGCATTTTCTCCATCCCTACTGAACAAGAGGGAAAAAAGCCCTGCTCTTCCTTTTGAATTTTAGGACAGTAATATACAACACTGTTAAGAGCTTAGTGTGTATTAACAGAAGGTCACCTTTTATTCCCTAGAGTTCAGTTAAACAGAGACTTTTAGTTGTTCGCATGCCACAGAAAGCCAGCTTCTACACACTTTTTCCTTACGCTCTTCCGGAAGCCAAAGCCTGACCTACCGGGTTCAATGAGAACATTTGTAACAACTCTTGCATTTGGTAAGGCATCAGGTTCAACTGACTAAGATACATGTATCTCTTTTAAACACAGAATGACTGCGATTCTACCCTCAGCTTTCAGGACTGGCTTGACAACTACAGTCTATACAAGACAACGCCAGCTGAAGTAGGACACTTTAGTCAGACCCTGGAAGATTGCAAGAGCTTAATCATCTTGCACCTTCACAGGAGGTAGGTGAAAGAATCCAATAATCCTATTCTAATATGCTCATCACTGCAGAACTGAATATCTTCAGGAGAGCATTAAAACAACACAACTAACAGGGTCATGACTTTCCTCTCACCAACTCTTCAGAAAACAAAGCAAGTGTGGAAGAGTATCTGAGTTTAGAATTAAATACAGCCCTGTTAGAGAAGGTAAAGTCAAAGGCATATGCCTCATGAAACAAAGACCATAACAAACCACAACTCTATAGGCACCTGTACAATTCACTCTACAATCACAAGTTGTCCCAAACAAAAGTCCTACTGATTGGAAGAGTCTGCCACAAAAGTAAACACAAGGAAATGTTCCTGTTGAGAGCATAGAGCCCGGCTATGGACACTTGTCACAACAGACATCCTCTTGGGAAGAGCAAAGCAGTTCCTTTCCAGCCAGATCAGGCCTTTTTAGACACACATGCAACAGTCTGCACTCAGCAACTTCCAGAGCCGGTTTCTGTATGAGTGCATAAAGACTACAACATGTTCTTAAATGAAAAGCCTAGATTTTGGATCACTTTTTGCAATATACAGATTCAACAACATCTGCAAGAGCCAGTATTTCACAGGACTGTGACCACAGCATAGCTACGCAAGTATTTCAATGGCAGTTCACCCATGTAACAATTACTCGAAACCCCAAAAAGCTAGCAATTTGCAGCTTCAGCAGCACAACAATAATTTGTTCAACCCAAGCTCATACAATTCTCTTGAAATTAGGCAATCTAACTTCCTAACATTGGATACATCAACAGAAGAAAACATTTTTAAAGAAAAAAATATGCTGAAAATGCTGTTTCCAAACAGGTAGACATCCAAGGCTGATAAATTATATGTTTGTGAAATAACCTATGCTAATTCTGAGTTTTACTTCCATGTCTCTATCCAGGCACACATTGGAATCTCTCACTGCTCAAACATCGTTACCTTAGGGCATCAAAGTTCTTACATTTAAGTTCTTCCAGTCAAATTTTTACAGACATTCATGCTTCAAACTATTTACATAACATGTCCCAGTTAGAGATTCCAATCGGCAAAAATCATATATTGCACATGGAAAAGGAGGTTTATCATACTCACTTATCAGTTGCTGCAACCTCATCCATTCCCCTTACCAACCAAAAGGCAGCAGGCTACCTGCTGTTCTGCGTAACGTAACTGCATGGAATTAAAACAGGAACTTTGAGCATAAAACCAAAAAAAGGTCACTTTTCAGACAGAACAGCTACTGTTTTTTGCTGGGAAGCAACATTTAATTCTCCATGTCATCACCACAACACACCATTGCCATCTATGCACTCAAATCTAGAAAAGTTCTTAACACTTTTGTATGGACCCAAAGTAAAATTCACCAAATGTTTATGTACTGCTGCTCAAACAGAACTCTCAAGTAAACACTAAGCATAATTTAACTTAACAGCATAGCAAAGCAACAGTTGTTCAAGAACAGCATGTAGTCTCCGAAAATGAAAACTGTTGTTAAGGGCCAATCCAGTTAAGCAAGCTAAGGAACATTCCTTTGCCAATACTATTAAGAGCAGCAAATAAAGTTACAGAGCATCCACACTGAAAACTGAGCAAAGAATGCAGTATTGCTGGAGTCCAAGTGACTTGCTTACTGGGAAGAAGGTTGCAAAGCTGAGACTAGAATCAATCCAGATTTTTACCAGAGCACCCCACAGCAGTCAGACTGACCTGTCTTGTTCCTCATAAAAAACCACTGTGCCCTTGTACTCGTCTTGACAGTTGTCAGGGAATGGCTGTTTTAAGGCCCTCGGCCATGAGACAGTCTCCCTTTCAATGCATACATTAATTACAGACACTCAGGCTAGCAACGGCTTATCTAATGAACACCTAGACACATGCACTAAGGAGAAAGACATTTTGTATCTGCTTCCCCAGTGCTCTTTACAAGTAGCACAGTGTTTTACATGCCCAAATTCCTGAAGGAAGTCTGGTTACTTGAAACAAATCTCAACTCATTCTAATCAAGACTTCTTACTGACCTACTTATGCAGCTACACAGACAACTACACTCAAAAAAATCATCATCAACATTAGTGTCACAAAGACATAGCAGCAAGAAATGGCTTGTAATATAGCTAGAACTGAAAAAGTGATTGCCACTTAAGGTGCAACATCACTGTCTCACTAACTTAACTTGAAAAAGTTTCCTAGTAGATAGACCTGCTCTTGCCTTCATTGCTTCAACACTGACTCCACAGCATGCAAAGTGATGTCACTTCTGCTGTCACACAAAAATTCAGTCTTTGCCTTCCTCCTCTTCATTATCTTAACCTCCAGGAATGTACATCTTCCAAGTATTCAAATCACTCACCCCTTCCTCCTCCCAAAAGCATTGTGCTCCTTCTCCTTAAGTATGTCTTTCCTTTCTTCCGCCCTTACAAACTCGCTGTGCATGAGACACACACAGAGATGGTTTACTCATTCTCACCCACTGCCAACAGAAGTCCTGTGACTCCACTGCTCTTACACCCAAGGAGCACTCCAGTCACCACCTGTCAGGCTCCCAAGTTCTCCCCTCACACATCCCCACCTGCCCTGACTGCTGCTCAGTCACCAGCTTTCAGATTAGAGCAATTTAGATAGAACTTTGTCCCCACACAAAAAATTTTAGTACCATGGAGTTCAAGAAAGGTTTATGGTTAATAAGTTAAATGCCACACACTCACCACAGTTATTTCCTACTTCAGAAATTCAAGGAAGCCTGTAGTATTGTGAACATCAGTGCAAAGGAACACTGATTTTTTTCCAGTGCCACTATTCAAGTTCTGACAGAGCTTGTGTCTGTCTTTCTGAATGCACACTGAAGAAACTACTGGAAGATCTGCAACTGAACTCTCTCTCTCTGAGGGGTTAAAATTCAAGACATCTGGGACAAAGGAGAACACAGTCCAAACTAAATTTCAAGAAATCATGCACTAACTGCTCTAACAGTGCATTTAATACACAGGAATGTCTTGTATGCATGATAAAGAAACAAAACACATGAGGTGATTATCCTAACACCACACTGAAGTTAAAGCTGGAAGCAAGAAATCAGTAAGACATGCACTAGGTGGTGTGCTTGTTTCCAGCAAAGATTAGCTGAGAACTATTCTGATCATACCAGCTGTAACTGTGCCGAACAGAAGCAGGTTGATAGAAGAGCTAAACATTAAATAGCCTCTCCTTATTGCAGTAATTCACTTAATCCCAGTTGTCTTCTATGAGCTGGTGACAAATCATTTTCACTTCTCCTACAGACCTTGCAGCTGAAGAAATACAGTGAAATGCTTATTGAACCATAAACTATCATCTCTTAAGAATGGCATATTACTATAGTCTAAAGCAAAAATAAAACAACAAAAAAAATTAACTTCAGCCAGAAATTCAGGGGTTATAACCTTTCAAAAACCACATAAAGGCAAACCACCTGTCAGCACCGAACAGCAGTTCACACCAAGGCATAGCTAAAATCATAGTTACTTCTGTTAATCAGCTTCCATAAATGCTTGTCCCTACACAGAAGTTTTGCCTGTTTCCAAACTAACAAACAAGCAAACGCTTTAGAAAACTGTCTCCATCTTTTTATCTTCCATTTCCCAAAAGGATTTTACAAATAAACTACTTCCAGTTAGCCTGATCTAGTTGTCTCTGAACCAAACCAGACACTCTGGCCCACCAGCCGGCTGTCAGTTCAGGTATTCCACACAGGAGGGATCAACCCCAGCACTGCTGAAGACTCTGCCAGCACTTGGCAGGCAGCTCTGTGTCAGCAGTGCTGGTTTCAGCAGCCTTCCCCCACACTCACTCACTCCACTGCCCTCTGTTGTGTCGGTACAGCTGTTTGTGCAGCCACACAGTGAACCAGACTGGGAAATGATCCAAATTAACAACAACCCAGTAAAGAATTTTTACATGCCAGCCAGGTCCTTAGTCCAGCAAACTCAGTTTTGGCTACCTCACAAGGCATGTGGCCTTTGCTGGTCTGCGAGCAACAGCAGAATAACTGAGTGCACAAGACACAATCCTACTTTGTTCTTCCTAGCAATCATAATTTTAATTCCTGTTGAGGAGATCAGCAAGTCACACACAATATCCCCTGGCATAAAACAGAAAAAACACCTGTAGATTCTTTAGAGTATGAGTGAGTCAGACAGAATGCAGTTACTCCTTTTTGGGATGACAGGTGACCAACTTGATAAATAACTTTGGATTTTACAGAGTTCCATTGTAGACAGACTGCCATAATGACTTTGTAAGCACAACCTCCTTTTCCAGAAGACACTTTCTACACTACTTATTTTTCTCATTTCATTGATAAAAAGCTTTGACAAAGAAGCCAAATATCTCCCCATCGCCTAAAACAAATAAATGAAGGTCTAGAACAGCAGTACGTGCCTTGCTTCACATAGCGTAAGAAAGGTCTCCAGTAATGCTAAGACCACTACTCCAATCTGGCACAAAGTAAACACCATTGGCAATGAAAGTCAAAGGCAACCCTCACATACCATCAAATGCCTGTTACATAGCAGCCCTACTCGAAGTCTCTTAAAAAAATTAGTGAAGTTGGAGAAGGATGGTAATTACCACGCACCTTCTAGTCTTCTACAAAAGCCTCCTGAACAGCTAACGTGAGGAAGCATGCCGAGTAGAAAGTTAATTCTTTTTATAAAGCTACTTGTAATGAACCAAAGTTCAGGAAGAGTTCTTTTGAGCACCACAACACTCACAGTCCTGAAATTACTGTATCATCAATTCACATGAGCAATCCATTTGAAGTAAGTGTAGCTTCCTGTCCATTAAAAGCTCAGCATAAGCCAGCACTTGTATTTGAGGCACACCATCGGGGCTTTCTAGGACATTTTAGGATCATGTCACTTTTCATTGAGGGGACAGAATGCCTGGTAAGGCCTGAAGTACTGTTTACAGCCTTTCACATATAGCACAGCTAAGTCGTTGTGTCAGAAAGTAAGGTTCTACCTACGTCTCCCAAACACAAAAGATGCCTCCTACTCCCTTTTGCAGTATTCTTTTTCCAATGGCACTCTTGGCATAGAAACAAAAGCTAGAGTCCTCACTCTTAGTATTTGTTGTTGGCCTAATTTTGGTTTGCTAAACAAAACAAGACTGAACTTCCCAATTTCTACTGCAGAAATTATGTTTGGTAACAGCTACATGAGTGGCCTTTTAAAAACCACCAAGTATATCCAACTCTAGTTAGAAACCATTCTCAAGATAAAGCTGTGCAGAAAGCTTTTATTTAGTGCTGGTGACCATATGCTGCAAGACAAGGTTCTCAACCTCACCAGGAAATGTCCAGTGATCTAAAATAAAAGCACACACAGATATATGTGTGGTTTGAACTGATTCATTCATTATGTTAAGTTGTGTACAAATTAATAACCTGTTCCAAAGGTTATCAGCTGTTGAGGCATTAGCTAGGAGTGCATTTAAGATTAAAATCTTATGCCTTTGAAGAACTACTGCATGTTCTAATGCACTCACTCTTTGTATATACCCAGCTTGTCAAAAGCTTCACAGGTGACAGCTTTTCATAGACTCCAGTTTAGAAGGGAAAATAAAGTTGTCTCCCATCAATTGCAGTTTTATCTATAGACAGCAACCTTTTCAACTCTTTAATAGAAGCTTCTAACTCTGACTCAGCAGCAGGGTATTCCTCAGTAACAGCAGAAGATACTCCTTTCCAGCAGAGAAGCAGGAGTATACTGGAGTCAGCCCTATCACCTGAATTGAGGAGTTAATGTAGAAAGGATATCACTGCACATCAGATTATGTCTGGGGCAAAATCTGCTTCCACTCAGAGCTTGTGCAAACCTCACTCTACCTCCAAGCACTACATGAGGATACAATTTCAATAGTAGTTTTGTTTATAGGTGAAGGGGTACAGTATGCTCTTTCTCTCTGAAAAAAAAAATAATTAAAAAATACAAGATGTGTTCCAGTAGTCCAAATCAATCCTCCTCCTTGCAATACAAAGGAAAAGAACACAAAAATAAAAGTTCAGACACTGCTGCTGGCATAACAAAATGGCAATGTTAAGGTACACAGCCTGAACAAGTTGAATAATTAGATCCTTCTGAGGAATAAGCAGCAATGTCTCTGACAGGGATGACTCCACCCTAAAGTGGAGTCCTCCTTTAAAATAATCTAATTAACCATTTAAGTTCCAAAATGGGTCACTACCAGAAATAACAAAGGAAAAACTCAAACACAGTTCTGCCTGTGACTTCATGAAACAGAAGAGCCATCAAGTTAAATATGCACTACTCAGGATCACAGGTAGACTACTCCCAGGATGCTGCAGCACATACATAATTTTGACAGTTATACAAACTCACACTGCAGACAATCAGAAAACCATCTCAGTGAGAAATTCCAGGGCAGACTTCTAATCAAACTGTGGAACTTAAGTCTAGGAAATTTGTGGAGATCCATGCAGTTCCTAAGCAGACGTTCCAGAAGAATGCTCCTTCTTTCCTCTGCCTTCTCTCTCTAGAATAGAGCAATGAAAGAGATCCATTGTGAAGATCAGAGCAACTTAGCTATCAGGTCTCTTTTCAGACTTAGTACAGAAGCTGCTGGAAGCTTCCTTCCCTAACAGATTTTTCTCTGACCAGTAACTTCAGCACCTGTACCCATTGCTAGACAGCCTTCATATTAGGTAAAATACTGGTGTATCTAAACAGAACTTCAAAATATAAGCTTATTTTTCAGCTCTGTACTTATTCTTCCCTTTAGCAGAATTCTTAAGCATCCAGGTGAACAATCTACTGTAAGCTTGATCAGCATTGCAGGGGTTAACCTGGTTGGAAACAGCAAACAGCTTAAGTTACATGCTTGTACTGCAAATCCAGAGCACTAAGACAGTAGTTTCAGATGCAAAGGGTAAGTCTCCTCAAAAAAACAACATTTGCCAGTAACTTTATAGCCTTACCAACTTTTACATGCTACTATTGCCACTTAAAGTCCTAGTTCCCACAATACCTGCAGATCCAATGAAGCACTGTAAACAACTTAGACTTTTTCCATTTAAATGCACATACAGAAAAAAAAAATCCACACAATTAGGAGCCAGAGACAATAGACTGGAGGGACAGGGTGGACATAAATCACTTCTATCACATAGTTTTAACATTTGTGCCAAACAACTAAGAGAGATGTCCAGAGATCAGCTTTCCCTTTTTGGCTCTGTCATCTGCTGTTCACTTTTATCAAGACAGCCACCTCTGTATCTCAGGTTGCACTCCCCCATTTATTTTTAACAGCTAGGGAAATTGGTCACCTACATCAAAGGGACAAGAAAATAGTCAACATTGGAAAGCATGAAGCTACTCTCAGACAACTGTGAAGCCCAAGTTACACACAGCTCAGACACAGCCTTTTCCAAAGCAGAAGTCTCAGCTCTAAGGTCTGAAAACTCTTTTCCTGTTCTTTCTGCAAGTTCATATACCACAATTCTAATGGTGTGCAAAAGACTTTTTGACCTTTAGGTCAATTAACTGTAATAGCAGATTGCAGATGCCATTTCCTCATTAATACATAAAACCACCAGAAGTGACCTAAGCCTGTTTCTTGCTTACTCAGACACACCTCAATCAATGACCGACAAATAAGTGGGCATATTTCTTTGGAAGTTTAAGAATTACTATCAAAAGCAGCCAGAACAGAAGCAGCCTCAGAAGTAGATACACAACACAGCACAGACCCAAGGCACCCAAAACTTCAGGCCTTACTACTGGTTTAGTAGTCACTTGGCAAAGAAGAAATACCCCCTCAAATACAACTGGCAACTGAGGGCACACAATCATCAAGCCTTTTACTTTACTATTTGGAGAAAGACTTATGGAATAGATCATACTGTATGGAAAGCAACTGCCAGACTTCAGTGGTGAAACTCTGTGCTGAATAAAGAAGAAATATTCAAAGAACCCATCTTCTGATAGGTCAACATCTAAAAACAAGAGCACCCAATGTCCTATCATTTTACAATATAAAACATCTTACAAGCATATTCAAGTGTCTCATAAAACAAACATGCCCCATGACCACAAAACTGACTTCTCATGACCATTACCTGTAAAACCTGAAAGATCCTCTTTAGTCTTCTTTAATAAAGCTGCTTTAAGACAAGTAAGGATTTGATCAAGATTACTAGATTTGCATGTACATTTCCACCTTTCAGTACTCAATTATTTACATTTGTGTGCATATTTTTATCTCTACGCTATGTAAAACTTCTGTAACTGTCATCCTTTATAGGTAAAAGGATGAAAAAAGACCTAGAGCTCGTCTTGCTCAAATCCCAATGTACTAACCCTATTTCCAGCCAGGCAAAATTTTCCATATTCTGCTCTTGGGCTGGGTCTTGACAAGGCATCTAGATTCACTTATAACTAGTCAGTCCAATAAAAATGAACCTCCAGCACTTTCCTGTACGTGAGTCAGACACCAATAGAGTCAACTCCTTTAGCAACTTTAGGCCTTAAACTTTTAAAAACAGAGAATTTTTGCCGTGGCACACAATACTGAACATCGCATTCAGCTTTCCTCCTACTCATTTAAATCGAACAAACCCCAACGAATTTAAGAAGAAGAGATGAGATATCCCATAGCAAACCACACCACAAATTGGAAGTCCTCGAGACTCGACAGGCTGTGCACATCACTATTACGAGAAAACAACCCTCCAACAAGAGGCCAGAGACACCATTTCATCCTTCTACGAAGACAAGAATTAAAAGTTTCCCAGTCCTTCCCGAAAGGCGGCCGCCGCTGAGCCTCCGGGGATGACCTGCATGGGGGCAAGGCCGGGCCCGCTCGGGTCAGGGCGGGCCGCCCCGCTCCAGGCCGCGGCGGTGTGGCGCACTCGGTAAAGCCCTCGCTCTCCACCTTCCTTACGGGCTCCCACCTCTCGGGGCAGCGAGAAAAACACTCTGCATGTCCCGCCAAGACACTGCTGGGACAGGGGAAGATAGCGAGAGCCCGTCTACCCTCCACGCCGCTCTTCCACTGCTCCGTGGGACGGCCCTGCGACGAGGCGCCGGCTCTGGAACTGCCTAACCGCTGCCCCGGGCCCAGCCGCCCTTTGTTCCGGCCCGCGTCCTTTCCCCGCGGCTCCCCAGTGGGAGCCCCCCAGAGGGTCTGCCGGGCCTTCGCCTCGGTTGGGAAGAGGCCGAGGGCGCCCGCTTCCTAACTTTTGTTATGATGGCGGTGGAGAAGAAACACAGAACCCTCCACGGGTGGGAAGCGGGCCCGGGTGCCTCACCAACCCCTCCAGCCCCAGGGCCCGCGGGGGGCGAAGGCCCCGTCACCCCCGCTGCTGAGTCACCCCCGAAGGGGGGCTGTGCCCCCTCCCCGCGTCTTGCAGACAATGGCGAGGGCGGGCCGTGCCCCGGCCCTCCCCAGCCCCGCTCGGCCCCCGCACCGTGATGTTGCAGTGGATGGTGAGCGGCGGCGGCGGCTGCGGACTGGAGCCCGGCGGCGGCGGCAGGAGCACAAACTGGCAATGGAGCTCGTCCAGCTTCCAGGAGACGATACGAAAGCGCTCGTGGTCCTTGTCGAAGATGGACTCGAGGAACTTCAGCTCGGCCTTGAGCCCTGACACCGACATCCTGGCCTCATCTCCGGGCCCGGGCCTGCGCCGCCTCACCCGCTCTGCCACCGCCTCCCTCCGCCTCAGCCCAGCCCAGCCCAGCCCGGCCCGACCCTGGCCCCGGCCGCGCCTGCGAGGCGGAAGATAGCGGAAGGAGCTGGGGCAGCCCCAGGCAGCTAGGGGATAAGAAGCACGCCGGCAGCTCCCTTTGTACCAGCCTCCTGCACCCCCCCCGCGCGCTTAAAAGGGCAATAGCGCAGCCTGCTCCCCCTTCCCCTTCCTCTCCGGCAGGCTGAGCCAGGCCCGCCAGCTGCCCCGCCTTCGCCCTGCCCTCCTCCCGCTAGGCCGGCCCCGCTCCCGGGACACACGCAGCAGGGACGGGCCGGCCTCCTGCTCCTCCCCCGAGGCCGCCGCCCACCTCCCCGCGTCCACCCCAGCGCGCTAGGTCAGCGCCGCGCCCGTCCCGGGCATCGCCAAGCTGCCCCGTGGCCCGCTATGGGCTCTGCCCGACTGCCTCGGCCCGTGCCTTCCGTTGCCCCGGCTCGGAGCTCCCAGCAGCCCGGCGCCGAACCGCAATGACTGCTCACCCAGCTTTATCCTCCTCTTCTGCCGCGCAGCCCTGTCTGCGGGATGGTATACGGGGCCTCCTTCTTCACCGCACTTGGATTTTGCTGCGAAAAAGCGGCAGCTTGGGTTTGCATTTGTCTGCTCAGTGTCCTGTCAGTCTTCCAGTGCTCCCAGAGATCAGACAACATAAACCAGAAATTCCTGTCCCGACATTTCTCGCAGATCAATAAAAACAAAACCTGGCATCAATCCTTGCAGGCTGGAAAGCAGTCATACAGAGGCCAATAAAAAATGCTGGTGTTGCACTGTTTGTAAAATATTTTAACTCCCCAGAAAACACATCATAAAGCATGAAAACAGAGCAAAGTGACTACATCAAGAGATGCTGCCTCTATTTCTGTCACTTCCTGACACTAGAAAAATCTTCATTGCACCTTTATTTGTCTGTTGGTTTTGTCTATAGACAGCAGACAGCTCTTTGGGAACAAGGACCAGCTCTCACCTGGCATAAATAGATTACTGTGACACAAGTAATATTATTGCAGAACATCATCCTTATTTCACAAGCAGCTTTAACTTAATGCACTATACACATGCACACAGAGAACAGGAAATTACCTTTTTTTTTTTCCCTGCATTGATATTTTATATAAATCTTTAATTCCACAGAAACTGGCAGCATTTCACAAACCACAAGCTGAATCTTGTCAAGTGGTGAGAACTGTAATCTTGATCCAGACAAACAGCTATGCACATGCCCAACTTCAAGCATATGGGAGTCTCACTCATTTGTGAGCTTGAAATCTCCTGTGCTTCCAGCAAAGAGAGCTGTGAAGAACACACTTTGCTGCAAAAGAAGCCAGGAAGGACTGACACTGGTTAAATATTCTGAGTGTAAGACACCAGGGAGTCCACAGATTGAAGACTCGCTGTTTTCAAGATATATTTTGAAAGATTATTAATACACAGTGTGTGCAACTCAGCTTTACTAGAAGGGGTGAACTGTGTGCTGGCCTGTAAGTGGAGACATAGTGCATATGACTGTTGTCAGTTGGTCCATCAATGGGCAGGCTGAAGACCTTTGAGAGATGAGGGAAGATTAAAGGGCAAATTAGCTGTAAATAAACAGCAGAAAATGTTGACTGTAACTATTAAAAAGGGAGTGCCTGGAAGAGCCTTTCTATGGGAATATCAGAGACAAAACTAAACAAATCAGACTTTGTCAGGCGTTACATGATGTGACGCTTGAAACAGCAGAGGAATGAAGTTGGTGACTCAGCCCTATTTCCCTCACATGATAGGATTTTGGCCTGGAACGCCTCATTGCAGCAGATAGGTGGGTAGGCTTAGCAAGTTCAAACTGCACCTTTCATCATACCTTACCAGAAATGCCTCTATCACTACCTTTGGTCTTCCACCCACCTTGTCTTCTCATCTGCCTTCCCTCTCATCTGCCTCTCTGTTGACTGTGACACCCCATTTTTTTTTGGCAGCTGTGCAGCTGAGAGCTGAGTACATGCTGGCTGGGGTGACGCCTCACCTGCACTAGCAGGAGAGCTGGTGGAAGCAGTAAGAATCTCTCTCAATCATCCAGTGGTCCAAACATCATGGTGTCTCCTCACCACATGGCAGGCCGAACAAATTGCTTAGTTGGCCAAGTGTGTTCTGCAGCCATAGATTAAGTCTGGTCTAGAACTTTCCCCAGCTCCTTCAGTCTGTTTTTGTTGCAGGCTTCAAGAAGCAACATGCAGCTGCACAGACACCACTCCTCTAAAATCTGCTGCCCTTCTCTGTATTTAGTAGGCATCGTGCAAGCTGCAACCCTGCCTGTGAATGTATTTCTGTGGTAAGGCCTTGAGAACACATTAGGGCTGCCTCACTCTCTGGAATACAGAGGCAGCCTCTGTCAGAGGTGTGGAGCCATCTGTCATGTCTGACTCATTCCTGTGTCTTCCTTCAGGGATTTGCCATGGGGCTTTGACATGAATCTCACACAGGTCACAAGATGACTCAGGAAATCCTGAATCTCCCAGAGACTAACATGAGTGCACACAGGGGAAGACCTGACATCTCTGGGCAATACAGGAAATTAATCCTGGTAAAGTCTCTCAGAGCACTGTATGAGATTCTAGTAAGTTCCCTTGATTTACATTGCTTCTAAGTACCTTCCCCCCCACCTTTCTTTCTGCGTGTACATATTCAACATCATACAGTTAGGATAGATTTGCTCTTCCAGGGATTTGAACATTGGCCAAACAAACCCCTGTGTTATGAAGATGACATACCTTCATAACCTTTGGGTTTTTTCCCTCTCCCTTTCATTTAATATAGTGAGTTTTGTAATAATCTTCAACCGAAACTCACAGAAAAATCAGCAGATTCCTTGTTGCCTTCTTGGGTGGAAGTGTCAAGAGAGGAGGAGGCAAACAGTTTAGACTAAAACTTTCTTTCCCATCATTGTTTACTGGAGGTCTTACCTCCAGTATGTCAGATAGGCGTGTCCCTGGTGACACAGAAAGGCAGCATGAAGAGGTGAAGGAACTGAAGGAATGATGAAATCAGGATGAGCCATTAAGGAAATTAACAAAGATGTGGGATGGCTGAAAGAAAGCATTGTTTGGGGCTGAAAGAAAAGATGTCCCAGTGCACAGGTGAATTTCAGTTTATATTAGCCCTTTTCTTTCTGTGAATTCTGGTCTTTCCAGGTCTGCTGTATTTCCAGCTTTAAGCCAAAGTGAAGCTTCTGTAAGTTCAGCTGAGCATTTGTGCCTGTCAGAGGAATGATTTATCTCTTTGAGAATAGTTCACGGGTTTAGGTTTTGACCTCACTTCTCTCATTTTCAAACTAGTCCTTAGAAAGGGTCTTTCTATTTAATTCTGATGTTGCTTTCTTGAGAGAACTTTCTTGAATGTGTTGCTTTCTAAAGGAGGAACTGTCCCTTCAGAAAGAAGGAAGGCCCAAATCTTTTGTAACCCTGAACCTCAGCGGAAGGAGAAAGAAAGGATACATTTAAGGAGATGGGAGGAAGTGTAAACTGGTTTTAGTAATGGATAATACAGTTTGATAATAGCTGATCCTGAGGTAGAACAGATGGTTTTTCACAGGTAGCAGGAGAACCTGAAATAGAAAAGACAAATAATACCTGATACTCAGAAAGAGAAAGATAAGGCAGCAACCTTACCTGTAACATCGGGCAAAGACAGAAAGAGTCAGGAGGATCCTGCTTTTCCAAGAAACACTCCAAGCTGTCTTTCTCACCAAAGCCAATATTTCACATCAACTTCTGTGTTCATAGCATCAAAATAGTTGCTTCAATAATGAAGTCACTTTCAAAACATTTTAGAAAAAAAAACCAAAAACAGATCACTGCACAAAAGCTGATAAATTATTGACAATGCAGTTTCAAGAAGCACAGCATGAAGTGGACATGGGACTGCTTAATTCCTTAAAAACTTGTTTTACTTTTAAAGGCTTTACCATTTCAGGACCAATATTTCAAAACTAACATGTCCTAGCACAGTTCTGGACAGATAATTATATTGTTGCTCAGATGTTCAGGGATAGGGATGAAGGAGGTGTCCACAGACACTCAAATACTATGGCTACAAGTTTAACATAAAAAAAATACCCAGGATGCTCATAGTTTAGTTTTCAGTTACAGATCTTCTGAGTCCATCCCTGTGGCTGTCAGCAACTGAGTCAAGTAGGTCCCTTCTTTAGGGTGTTAGTGCTCAGCCACTGAAGAGTGTTTGTGAAGTGTGCTCCTACCCAGGAAACAGCAATAACCTTTTGGTGAAGGTTTCTTTGCTGTTTGTGGCTTTGCAGGTCTGGTTATATTTATATGTATTACTGAATGGTGTATGTTTCAGAACACTCAAATGCTGACTAGTGTCTGCAGAGCAAGGTTAATGATATGTTTTTGTTCCATACGAAAGTTGCAGGAATTAATTTATAGGAAAGCCAAGCCATGGCAATCACAGTCTTGCAGTGCTGTAGATGGGAATTAGAATCCTCTGTACAAACACACTGGAAACTCCCTGTGCAAAATGCACAGTGAGGGAATACGCTTTGTGTTATCTTTATGGCTCACATAGCCTCTTAGAAACAGATGAAAAACACATCTATGAGAGCAGTAAGGAACCATGTAGCCGTATCTGTGCCATGTCATTTAACAAAATAACAGAACAAGGTGGGGAAAAATGGAAACAGTGGTGTAATTTTTCCAAACCCAGCTGGGTGATGAAGAGGTAGCTGCATGGAGCACTGCTCAGAGCACTGTAATGCACCTTCCCCAGGACTCACAGTCCTTCTGTGGGATCCACACAGTCAAAAGCCTTAGAGGGCTCAGCAAGCTTATCGTCCCTTGTCACCACGGAAACTCAAAAGGGATGTGCCAGAGCAGAGGTCAGGTGCTCAGTACTACTGATAGATTTCTGTCTGGAGAAGGATCCAGGGAAATGGGCAGATCCCACATTCCAGTATTCACAACATCAAGATGCAATCCTAATAAGAGCTGAATACACAGCGCCTTCACCTTCTTTCTTGTTTTTTTTCTTATTTTGAGAGATGAGGTAAAATAGTTAATATGTCCATTTAAAATATCAGCACAGGGCATCTCAGGTGGCAGACACAGAGATGAGCTAGGCAGGTCAGTGTTGTTTCAGATTCTGCAAGCGTACAGCCAGACATCACACCGTTACTTAGTCTGAAAAGCAATCAAATACATCTCAGCAACCATACCATCCAGCGTTTCTCATTTGCTCGTATTGGTTTTTACTGACAACTTTAGCTTTTGGGGAACAAAGTGAGGCTTGTGACAGTACTCTCCCTGTTCAAACCCTTAACATAATTTCTGAAGTGCTGCACAAACACTAACCCTATCAGTGTTATAGCAAAGCAGGCAGAGGATGGCTGCTTTGTATGTGAGGAAAGTGAGGTACATTTTGGGAGGCAGTGCTATTGCAGAAGGTGGTATATAGACAGTCCTACAACCCCATCATGGTCTAGCACTGCAGTAACTCAGCTAACAGAATTGGTGATCCAGACTGGGAAGAGACTTTACCAAAGTTATACATGAGTGAGCTGGTGTCAGTGCTGCAATTTGTCCTGCTTACACTGTTTGTCAGCAGAGCCCAGCTTGTCTGAGAAGAGCCTGGGGCCAGTTCTACAGAAGCCCTGTGCACAGCTTTGCTGGAGACTGTGTCCAGCCATGTCTCATTCTGCCCTAATACCCTCTTTGCTCAAGAGGAGGAGGCAAAATGCCACTAGAGCTGTCAGGGCCCATATTTTGGGTGTCACTTACCCTTCTATACTGAGAATGCTTACAGGGGACATGGAGCATGGCAGTGGAATGAGGCACAGGGCCCACAGCCCCTGGAGAAGCAGCATGAGAGGTGGTGCATCCACATAAGCAGATACTGAAGGCTTTATGGGAATCAGTTAATCTCAGATCTTAGGTGCACATCATAGGCAGTTTTTTCTCAACAGTGCCACAACAGGACAGGCTATGCTTCACCCATATCACACAGTACTCACAAGAACTAAAATATCTGTTCATTAAATAAGTGGTTTTCAGTTGTTTTCTTGTTCGGCGGTCACAGGGGTCCAGAGACCACAAGTCAAGATCTACCAAGCTCTGGTTAGGAATTTTTTACATACTCTGTACCTAGTAACTTTAAAGAATCAAACACACAATATCAAGTTTGTAGGTATAGCAGTGGGAAAAAAAAAGTGGTGAGGTACATCTGGAAAACAAGCCCATGTATCTTCATGGGTGAAAGGAAGACAGAAAAGCTAAAACATTTTGTCCACTATAAAAGTGACTTGAAGTATGAAGAGTTGCCTGAGAAAAAGACACAGAAACCAACAGTCTCAGAGAATCAAATGCAAGACCAAACCTCAGAAAATAATTATCCCAACAATTACTTTTCTGTAAATCTGTCACTTTTCCTGATAGAAGCAAATTTTGAGCACAAAAAGCCACCAGAACACTGAAGGATAACAGACTCACAAGCAGTTATAGTTGCCCTGGAGTTTATAAACAAAGGGAATCTCTTATACATTTACAACATCAGTGAGTAAAAGGGAAGTGACAGAACCAACATACCTGACTTTAAGCAAACACTGAAAGACTGAAGCACAGAAGTCTGAATAGAACATAAATTCACATCTCTCTTGACATAACAGCATCCACATAGCTTTAAGAATTGTGAACAAGGAATAAAAACATCAAGTTACTGAGCAGGGAAAGATACTTAGTGTGCTTTAAAATGGATCGTGGTAGCACTATGAGAGATTATCATTGATGAAATTATCAGATGACACAGAGAGGCATTATTAATAAAAATTAGGACAAGGCATAAATAGAAGAGGTACAGAAAAATCAGAAACAGTAAAAAGCCCAACTCCTTGATCCATAAGCCCCCAAACCAGTGAATCCTGGTTTCCTACAGACTACACTTTTATATAACTGTCACACTGCATCTCACTTGGTCTCATGCATAAGTCCTCTCACTCTTTCCCAGTTCCTTTCTCTGTCTCCACGCTTCTTTCTTTGAACTGGATTCTCCATATTTCCACCCACATTCACCACCTGTTTTGTCTAGGGGAGACAGAGTAGATGCTGTGGCTGGTTTCGGAATCTATCCTGCCTGGTATATTTTATTCTTTACTTCAATCTGTTTATTTAAGAAAATATTTTAATAGACAAGATTCCAAGAAAATATTTTAATAGATAAGATTCCATCTTTTTGGCTGGTATACTCCATGTATGTGCAGATGAGCTTGCACTGAGAACACTGCAACTGTGAGCCTGGCAGAAAAATTCTAAAAATCAGAGCAAAGTGTGGGTTTGGAGGATGGGTTTCTGAAGTAAAAGTTAAAAGGGCTAAACACCAGAGCTAGCTTCTCAGATGCAGCTAACGTCCATTAGGATCCTCCATTCACACTCTCCTAGATCTGCCTTGCACTTATATAAGCTCCAGGAACAACACAGAGCAACCTCAGAACAACACAGCATATGTGAGACACCTACAAGAATGCAGAGTGTGGCAATACACTCACCAAAATGATTTTTTTCTCAAGACAAGAGTCTTAATTTGTTCCTCACCTGACTGAGGAAGATATATCCACCTTGAGGAACCAGTCTCATCTAAGCACTTTAACAAAAGGACAGTTAAATAGGGACACACTAGCTTCCCACAGGAACAGGAGGAGGGGAAGAAGGCTGGAGGAAATGAGTTAAAGGATCTTTATCATCCTCTTTGTGTATTAGGGTAGCTGCACAGTCCTGCATTTGTGTTCTGTCTCCCAATATCTGCAGGCTGTAAGCACTAAGTAGAAAGGGATTATTCAGCATTGATATACAGAAGAAGCTGGGGATATAAACCAGAAAAATGAAATTATATTTGGATGAAGCAGATACAACCTGCATATTAGCCTAAAGCTTCCTGCCACAGTGACCTAAGAGACTCTGGAAACTTCGGAGGAAGCAATGCCACAGTGCAGAAGAGCTGTGGCAAGGTGGGCATGATGGGGAAGGGCACTGGAAAAGGCTGTTAATTCATGGTGGCAAAGCAAGCCGCATAAGATGAGGTGTAGGAAAGAAACGTTGATTAGAGACTGTGTAGACACTTCCTCTGACCCAGATGTTTTGAGGAGTGAAGCCCTGCCACACTGGTAGCCCAGTTTTAATACCTGCTGCGCTCCTGACAGAACTGAGAGCCCTGACAAGGCTGGGCTCAGCGAGTCGTCCTCCCAGATTCAGGGAGCAAGCTGGGCACATTCCAGTGAGCACACACTGCCACCTAGCGCCCAGCCGTCTGGCTGCAGCAAAGGGTTTGCAAACAAGCCGTCACCAACCGGACTTTGGTCCCTGCAGCTCCAGGATTCTCCCGGGCCAGGCGGTGCCCCTCGGCGCAGTCTGACTGTCTGCACTGACACAGGAGGAGAAGCAGGTACAGGTTTTAATGATTTGTGTGTTTGAGAAGAAGAAAAAGCCCCTAAAATGTCGACAGTACCAATAAAAACTCAGTGGCCCTTCTGTGTGCTCTGAAGTTGTTTTCAAGAGCTCAGGACAGTCAATCCCCTTTGATCCATCATCTGCAGTGGACAGTAGGGAGTAAGTTCTTCAGCTCAGATGAGCCGTGTCAAAACTGAACATGAGCCTTCTAAGAGAGAAAAGTGGTTTACTGTCCCCTTTGTCTCATTCTCAGCTTCTTGGCAGCTGGTTTGAGCTTAAATTAGCTAAATTCAAACGGCAGTATTAACCCAAACAATCAATCCAGGGAACTATCCCTCTGTGTGGCTGTTGGCCTTGTCAGGAAGTATGGCTGGACCATCAACTTTTAATCAGTCATACTGTTTAACCAAAGTTTTTACTGATGAGATTCTGTCTTTTTGTCTGGGTACTCTAGAATCAGCAAAACCAACAGCACGCTCACTGATTTATCTTTGCAGTTATACAAAGGCTTATACCTTCCTCTCCAGGCAATAACATTTTCAAATCCTTTTTTCATTCACAAAAAATTAACTTTTTACAAGAAGAGCTTTTAGAAACACACAGTGATTCACCAGCTGGTGGAGCTCAGTAAAGAGCAGGCATTCTCTGAATTGGAAGTGAATTGTGACTCAGCCACCTTTATTAATCTTCCACTTTCATTTCCAGGAAAGTTTATGCCTTGGATCTTACTGGGTTTTTGCTAGCAAAAAGTATCACAAATGCACTGAGTTCACTGTGGAGCTGCTATCCATTTAATCTATTGAAGATCTGCAGAACAGATCTCCTTGGCAGAAGTACAGACTAACTGTAATGTTCTAGAACAGCTGTAGCAGCTGTGGGTAGGTCCAGTTATCAGCCGCTGATATGAGTCAAAACATTAACTTTTACAGGACCTGGTGCTGCTGAATTTATGTCTCTCACTGATTTTGTTACCAAAATTGGCCAAGCAGAGCAACTGCAACAACTCCATACTACTCATGGGATCAGTAAATATGAATTATAAACTGAGAAAACAGCCCATTGAGCTCCAGGGGATGCCTGCCCATCAAGTCCAGTGAGCTAAAGTGCAACAACTGAACAGGTACCTTGAGTATTTTGCTTGTAGTATGAGCTGGGTAAGAAAAGATTATAGTTAATGAGTACAATATTAACATGTTTTCTTTCAAATGTATTTGCAACAGGAATTGAATATTCAAAGAATCATAAATCATGGACCAAATTAAAACATATTTTACAGATCTGCAAATTAAAATGCAGTTTTCTTAATGTCTCAAACTTTTTTGTTTGGTTGGTTTTGGTTTTGTTTTCTTGGAGACATAAGGATATTTTCATACTTTTCTTGGGCATTTTGTGTGCTAAAGCATACCTTAAAATGAAAACAGCAGCTCCTAAATACTTATTCCAGAAACTGAGTCTTAAAAGCACAAACTACCATGCGAACAGCTATATTGAAGATCATTCTCTTCATATATCCAATAGAATTAAAAGCTGTCCAGTGTCCTAAGTACCAGAAGGAATTATGAAAAGCATTACTCTAATGATGTTTTTCAGGTTGCAGAAGCAGAGACAGTGATGTGATCTAATCAAGTATTCAATTTCCAATATTAAACTTCTTAAATTTCTGTTTGGACTCTCTTCAGACCGTTCATGTGCTGTTAATTTTCATGATTGTGAAACATGCATGCTGTTTTGGCTTAACTAAAGCAACCAGAAGGTTTACTAGGCCATATCACTCTCACCTAGGAAAATAAAGTGTAGGCTTTGTTCTAGACACACAAGCAGTGCTGTAGAAATAATTGGGAATTAAGCATGGTCTTTATACTAAAAGAAAATGCTCAACAGTTTTGTTGGATCAAGAGCTGTAAGTGTTAGTGATGCCATGGTTTCTATGACAACTAAGTGTGATATTACACAAAGGATTATTACTTAAAGGAACACTATTACATATCATCTTTTCAGCTGACATGGTCCTAGTTTACCTTGTGTACAAATCTGCTTGTCTTTGTGGAATCATTGAGCCCACGCCCAGAAGGGGAAGGTTTCAGCAGACCAGGCTGAAAGTGAGCAAAGGACACTGCTCCTCTTTCTATTCCTGCAGATTGTGAGAAGGAAAAATAAATTCAGACTGAGGGCTGCACCACCCTCTCAAGCATAGCTGCAGCCCAGGAGCTTGATGATAGCTCAGGGATACTGCAGCTGCAATGCAGGAAACCAAGGTAGAGAGTGGCAGGGCAGGTGCTGTGAAGCCCACGATCCCTCCCTTGAGCCCTCACAGCCCTGACACTGTTCCCTGCACCCTACCACTCGTCCTGTGGGCTTGGCTCCGCATCCTTTTGAAGACTTGAGTGTCTACAGAATTGCCAAGCAAACTCTAGTACAAGCAGGTCTCACCTCCACCACCTCCTTGCTTCATCTCAGCAGCAATCTCTACTGGGTCATTGAATCTCAGCCCTGAAGACTGCCTAAGCTCCACACCACTCTTGCTTTCTAATTAACCCATTCTCCATCTGGCTTAACTGTGAGCATGTTTGATCTCTTGGAGAGGTCCTCCAGCTGGCTATGTGTATCTCTATGATCACCACAAACATAGCCAAAAAGGTATTTTCATCCCTTAGGAGCAGTTACCAATAGCAAATACAAACTGCTTACTACTAAAAGCTACCCCTGACTAGCTAGTTTGGAAAAGGGTTATAAAAGGAAATAAGCTGTCTCACTGTCCTTGGTGTAATAGCAGCCTGCTTTTTAACTGAGAGCTATTAAACCCACACTTCCAGACCTCCAGCAGCTGGATGGCCGCAGCACTTTCTCAGCTGCTCATATGCTTTGCCTACATTCACCTCAGCTTGTTGCAGCCATTTTGGGTATGAATATCTTCTTCACTGTCTCATTTTCAGAGAGCAGTCTGGCTCTCAGGCTGCTATGCATTCAAGACACACTGATTCACCTGCCACTTTTACAGGCAAATGAGAGCCAGAGCTGCAAATCTGTTCAATGGCCCTTTAAAGCACAATGCTGGCTTTGTAGCAAACAGCTCGCTTTAGATTAGGATAAACACCTTACCAAGGAGATTGGTGCCACTGCACTTGTGAAGTCATGATATTCCTCACAAATAAAATCAGTGACTATAAATAGCCAGCACATCTTCCATCCTATGAGATTATGAGTTTCTTCCTTGCAAAACAGATGAGCTCACTGGGAGGTAATTTTGTGATGGCCAGATAGCTTCAACATAAGATTGAGCCCATCATCATTAGCCCAATTAAATATCTTTTTTATACCAGTAAAATAACTGATGTGCTGATAAAGTGCCTCAGTGTATTGTTACTGTAATACCCACAGCTGCTCTGAACACATCCATGTAATCAATACTGCCCACTAAAAGGTTTCTAAATGAGTTAACTCTTCCAGGAACCAACCAGATTTCTGAGGGACTACTCGCTTATACAATCTTGTGGGGTTTTTGTTCCGTGTTTCTTTTATTTACAGAAGCATTAAGTCCAATCAGGAGCTGATCACACACACTTGAGCAGAGCATAATATGAATGTCGCATGCTATTATTGTAATAGAAGTTGAGCAAGGGAACCTGGCCTTCAGGCTACTTTTCCCATGTTAAAAAAACACCCCATCCTGCATCATTCTGACAGAACTAGGTTAGGGAGTGACTAAAGGTGCAGAGCACAGTGTACCATGAGGGATGGGAGAAGAGTAGGCAAAGAGTAAACTCTGACTCCAGTTTAGCAGCAGCCAGAACAGCATCTCCTACAGTAGCCTCAGCAACATGATCAAAAGAGCCTATTTTGCCACCAAAGCTTCAGGTCACCATTAACATGAACTGGCTCTCCAGTGCCTCTGTTCATTTTGGCAGCAATGGCTCCACTCACTATACTGTAGATGAAAACAACTGCACAGCTCCCCGAGCAGCAGAGAACTGCATTCTTGTTTAACGGGTGTGGCCATAGCTACAGCCATCAGGTTCCTGCCCTGTTTTCTGGGATGGATTAGACACACTCCCAGGAGCCATGCAAAAACCTTTCTGAATGTCTAACTTTACTGCGCATTCAGGATAAACGAATCTCTCATGTCAGCCTCTCCCTGCACACATTTCCCAGGGGATCTGGAACTTTTGTTGTTGGTTCAAATAAAACCCCCAACTAAAACTGTGAGGTGTTTTAAAAGTATTGTTAACCTTCTACAAGGGAAATGCTTGAACTTCAGACTTACTCATCCACAAATCTCCTTTTTTAATCACACACTTTAATTTCATGTATTTGCTGCACTCTGGAGACCCAGGTTTTCTAGCAGCTGCAGATACCCATTCAAAGCAATCCTACTAGATCCTACAGCATTACAGGAGAGCTTCACAGCCTGAAATCAAGTGCTGAGTCTCCTCTGAAAGTTAACTCCAGGCAGTCACATACAAAGCAATAATACTTGGTAGTGACTCAGCAGTCATCTCATGCTTACAGCCTATTACGGGGGCGAGGCAGCAAATTCTTCCTGACATAAGCAGACCTTTTCACTTGTTCATTGCT